>NW_006239576.1:66421-73046 GCF_000226075.1 Solanum tuberosum
AATAGTCAAAATTTTGCATGCATACTAGACATAGATCGGCTTACTTCTCTAGACACATTTACATATCGCTCTAACCTTGCATTTTCACTATATAACACCCCCTTTCCTCTGAATATGCAGAGTATGGATAAGCTGCTACATCTGTCTGCATCAACTTTGACAAAGAGTGATGATTATATTATAAATAAAAGTAAGTTTTCTTGTACGTTAGTTGGTGTTGCTCATGCTGCTAACTAGGATGGATGAGGATGAGCTAGGCTTTCAACAACGTAGGGCACATTCATATCGCTAAAGAAAACATTTGATTCCATTGGATAACAAACTAATAGCTGAATTACCAAACCAAGGCAACTGTTGAATCATTCAAATAATGCACCACCTACCCACTACTCTTCAGCAAAATGCTAAGCTCATATTATAAATCCCTAATGCCTCCTTCCGAGTATCAATTCACCTATAAGAAGGCTTATGTAAAGTTCATTTGGCGAATGTACTTATTGTTAAGGTTTTTTCCTATCCAAACCACTAATGGTGATCTCTTTTATATGAGGTTTTTTCCGTTGCCTTATTTCCCTTCCGGCTTCACCCATATGTAGTCTCAAATTTAATCAGTTTATCTTTGTTATGGACTTGTGGTCGTCTTTATCAGTAACAAGAAACATGTGATTACAACGCAGGCAACTACTAATTTGAAGGAGTCATTGATTGAAGGAACAATCAACCAAATCATTTTGTCGCATTTCTTCATCCTCTGCAACTCAATAATGATTATATGTTTATATTTTGCTGCTTCGCATTAGTACATGTAGTTCTTACCCTTAAATATACTCATCTGTTTGCTGTTAATTATTCAATTTGAGATTACCACATTTAAAGTATCTCTGACTTCAAAATTCTGAGAATCGGAAGTCAGAGGCTGTAATTTACTCCTGCGGATCACATATTTACTTGTTAGCTAAAAGAAATCCCAACCTTTAAGAAAAATCAGCTGAAAAAGAAAACATGACTACACCCACAAAAAGGCTGGAGTTACATGTTTTAGAGGTACTGACAAGGAGTAGGAACTACTAAGTGTTTCAATGCCATCATCTATTATAAATCTTGAAAATAAATAGTAGGGAATAGCTTTTACTATTTGAAGAATAGAAGAAGGTACAAAATTGAAAAATTTATTTACCAAATGAATGTGAATATCATCTCTAATGATATTAGGAATATAGTTTTAATGTAGAAAGATTATAAATCAAAGACACCAGCCAGATTGCTACCATTTTAACTCTTCCCTTTCATCTGCTTCTCACTCTCTTTTATGAATAGCTTCAGCTTATCTGTACACTACATCAAAAATGATCATTAGCGGCAATTAAGTAATTGCCGCTAAATATGTATTTTTAGCGGCAATTAGCATTCTTTGTAGATGTCCCTAAAGCCTTTAGCGACATTGCCAATAAAAACTTTAACACTCTTTATTAGTGTCAATATATATTGCCGCTAAAAGTTGTTTTTGTTGTAGTGGTAGTTTGATAGCGACAAGTATATGTCACACAAATTGGCTTAACATGAAAGCTTAGCTTAACTAGAAAAAGAAACTACGTTCAACTAATGGATGATTCCTCGGTGGTTTAGCTTGATTCTCTTATCTAAACCTTCAGTAGATGTGATTCGATAACAGTTTTCCAACTGTTACCAAGTCAAGCAAACGTCTCCATTTCCAGACCAATGCACTAGATGACACAGGATTTGATGACAGTGTTAGGAATCCCAAAAATACATCTAACTCCTGCAGATGAAGTAAGAACATACCACCACAAATTTATACCTGTACCATTGAAAATTGTACTAGACTATTGTGCCCTATTCACAGTAAATAAACATGTGTACTACACATGTCCTTCTACCTCCACCGGTTTTTCATTATTTTGCTTTGGTCCTTGCGTCATTTTTTCATCTTTCCATCATGTTCTACTTCTCTATTTTTCATTCTCCCATACTTTTGGCAAAGAAGAGACTCTTAGAAATTGATGGAAAATTACAGAAGAGTTATTCAAGTTTCGAGATGGTAGATACTGGAATTCATACTGCAAGGGAAAGGCAATCACTTATAAAGATGATAAATCTCACTAATGACACCAGAGACAAAGTACAATGACTATTCATCCTTACTTCACTTAGCACCTTCCAGTAAGCAAGCTTTTATCTTTTTTTAAAATCTTCTCTTGCATATTCTTTTGCATTTTAAACTACATTTTCAACTGGGTTCTTGCTAACTTAAACATGTACTGTACTTAATCAGATATAGATTTTGAAGGCCGAGTACAATAGTTGTGGTCCATCCATTGTCCACAACAAATGCTTCTAAGGTGCTACTGCTATTTTTCGCATTTCATCGCCAGTTCTTTTTTTTTTGTTCTTTCCGCTAAAACTATTATGTCATCCACAGTAAACTTGCGTCTGCTCTCCGCTGATACTATTTCTTATGATGCAAATACGCATGATTCTGTAACATGTCATCTGAGGCTCCAGTGTCTACAATCCATTTCAAGCAAGAATAAGATTACCTGCTAGATTTGCACTACTTTGACAATCTAAAAGCTCCTTATGTCCTTGCAATATAGCACACATCTTTTGAATTTGTTTAGGTCTTCATGAAACAAGAGATAATAATATGCTATATTCTTTTGAGTAATCAAAATCTAACGATGACATTTTAATAGCCGTCATTATTAGGCGAATTGTTCATTCAGCAGAAGAATATTATTATGATATGTCATATAACAGTTTAAACTGCATGGTCTGCTTGATAGTGTATTTGAAAAGTTTAAAATGCAGGGGAGCTGACAACTTCTTAACTCTGTGCTTTTTGGTAGATAAAGAAGGTATGTTAATTTATGCATCTAAATTGTAGGATAATTCTGCTGATATAAAGGAATCATCATTTGTCATTTCATATGTTTTTTTCCATTTTATATTTTTTGAACGAGGCATCCTGTAAGGATCATATAGGCAGACGCTGCAAGCTGACTGTCTTAAATTACTAGGCTGTGATGAGACCAAGAGAAGGCAAACAACAGATCAAGTAATAATCTCTTCATTCATAGTGTTTTAACTCTGTTTTCACATTTTTTTGGTATTTGAATTAGCATTAAGACATTCTCACACAGTCTTTCTCCCTTAACCCTAAGACAATACCTTTCTCTTGTCACTCAAGTGCATGGTCTGCTTCATAGAATATTTAAATGATCTACTTGATAGTGTTTTGTCGACCGCAACAATAAATCATAACCAGAAGAATGAAAGTAAGATTTCCCCCATAATAAATAAATACCTTCAATAATTCAGGCAATAATCATCAGAAGAGAAGAATAAACAACAAATATCAAAAGGGAAGAAAAAAGTTGGATGTGAACAGGGAAAAAATTCTAATCCTCTTTCGCCGGCGTTGACAGAGAGTAATGTTCAGTTCTACTTCAGTAATAGGGTTTAGATGGGTAAATATAATACACATATTACAATACATATATTTTATAAAAAGAAAAGCTTGTACAATTTATTTTGCTTCTATGTTTCTTCAATGTTGCTCTAATCCTTAGTTACAGTAATTTTTCGGTATCATAAACTCTTGATAAAATAATAATCATTTTTTATGTACTAAGATGTTTTTGCACTTTCTCTTGTTCTGCCAAAATATATCTGACTTTTAGTATGTGGAGACCAATTATGTTGTTGCATCTTCCGAATTTCATCACCCTGTTCATAAAAACACAAAAAAGATAGGACTTTGACTGAATACTCATGTTATCCTGCAGATACTACTGTTTGGTTAGCTATATTTCCTACAAAAATGGTACTAAGATTGAACATTGACCGAATTGAATTAGCACCACAAGATTGGATTTGCAAAGTTCAAATTGTCGAAATGGGACGCCCACGAGAAAGCCCTGACAAGAAATGTAGATTCCAAAATTTGATTTTGGAAGATGAAGAGGTCAGCTCATTATTATATTTTATCTTATGAATATTGCTCTTTTTCTTTTTACCTCATCTGAACATTTTTCCTACATTTGCCCGTTAATAAGTAGCTACAGTTATTCTCAACTTAGTTAATCTCAGCTTTGTATAACTTTTACTTTCAGGCATGCCAAATTAAGGCAGTTATGTATGCTGATGAAATTGAGCAGTATGCATATAAGCTTAAACTCATCAATACCTACCTCATTTCTACTGCAAGAGTCAAACTCTCCCCAACTTCATACGGCAAGCCAATACATAAACTTTACTAGATTCTTGACAAAGAAATAATAATTGAACATATCAAACCATCTAATGAAAGTTGAAAAAACCACTTCCACCGCCAAGCAAGCTGAATATCACAACCTTTGACCGCATTCCTCATTTGATGGTTGATTCTACTACTGAAATTGGTATATCCATCCTAATAGCTATTATCAGGCTAAAATATATTATATAGTATTCTTTTTAAGTAAGTGTTTTGCAACATATATGACTGCTATGTTAATTTCTGTTTATGACTGCCAACTTGCTCAATCTTGGATTTTTTATATTTCTTCTTTTGTTTTATTAGAGATTGTAACTTTGACACAAAAAATGGCGGACAGAGAGACATTTGCTTTCCAGGCTGAGGTTAATCAGTTTCTCAGTCTTATTATCAACACTTTCTCGGTCAACTCATAAGAAATTCTTCCAATGCAAGTCTAAAGAGAGTTTTTTTTTCCTGTATTCTCTTTCTATATTGTTTAACGTCACATCTAAGATACTGTAGTTTCATGCTTTTTCTGATTTTGAAATTTTATTAGTTTAGAGCAATCTTAGTTTTTTTTATGGTCTTACTAAATATCTTAATGGGATCTTCCAAAGTATTGTGGTCTTGTCAATCTATGTGATTTTGAAATTTGATTATTTAGAGCAATCTCATGATTTTTATTGTATTTGTTGATAGCTTAACTTGATCATCTAGGATACTGTATACCCATTAATCCTTGTGGTTTTGTACTTTGATTATTATAGAGCAACCTGAGTGTTTTTCTAGGTTGTTTATATGTGTTGTCTTTGTGGATAGCTTAATGCGCTCTCTTAGGCTAATGCAGTGTCGTCCTGGAAAGTTGGTCATTATGTATTATATATGTAGATATACTGGCAATTGTTCTTCGTTGTGGTCCTCAAAAATACACAGGTCGCAGTCATCATAGGTGTCGAGAAATTACCCTTTGTGACAATACAGTAAGTATAAGTATTTCACCTTCTATTTTCGCATTTTTTGCAATATTTTGTAATCAGTAACCACTTTTTCCATTTGTTTTATTGCATCATCAATTATGGTCTGAGCGTTATCATGGTACTTACTCTTCTCTCCTTATATTCTCACGCTCTCAGGAAAAATCAGTTTCTCCTCACTTTATGGGAGGATTTCGGAGAAATAGAAGGACATGAAATTGCCTCTAAAATGGCAACAGAGGCAGATCTAATTGTAATTCTCAGAAGGAGTATATGAATCTCTACTTATCAAGGTACATATGCACTGAACTTTTTACCAAGATAATTTTAGATAATAACAAAACATTATACAGGTTGTGTTATACAGGGTTGTCACTGCAGACTAGGTTCAATTCCACAGTACGTGTGAATCCTAATTACCCACAAGCAGTAAAACTCATCAATTGGTACTCACATTTCATCATTATTCTCTAGCTTTATTTTGCATGTAAAGAACCTACTCAACATATTATCTATTGTAACAATAGGGCAAAAGAAAACAAACCAATGTTGTTAAGTCCTGCGTCAGAGAAAACCTCAACAAGTTCATTTGTCACTCCCATGATAGTCACTCCTACTGGCCAACAAGTTATCTCTGTTGTAGAAATCTCATCAGCACCTTCTGTAAGTCATACTTGAAGCTGCTCATTTGAGAGTATGCTTACTAATTTTCTCATTGTCTACCTTTGCCTAAATAATAAAAACAAATTATATTTACTCATGACTAATTTAACACGTATTATGCATATGATATTTTTCCGACAGATGAGAGTGTTCTATGTTGAAGCAGAAATGACCATATTAGATGAATTCCAACAGTTTTGTGTGCTTGAATGCCATGATGCAAACAGAAGAAGCGCACAAAGGATAGAAAGGATTTTGAATGTCCAAAATGCAATCGGAAAACAACATTAGTGCCTCGGTACTATACTTTTGACTTGTAAATTACACTTTGTACAAAATATAGCATATATTATGCACAAATTTCAAACTTGCCATCATTTCAGGTGTATCTTTCAAATTGATCTTATTCATGGTACTGCTACAACCACAACATCTATCTCTGCTGAATTGGGAGAAAAATTAATCTCCATGACAGCAGAAGACATATTTGACATAATTTGCACTAAGGTGATCTCTCATTCCCGCTGGCTACTTGTACACATGTATTGTCAAAATACCATATGTCTTCAGCAGAAACAGTTTACCATATATGCTTAGTTCTAAAGTGTTTGTTGTAACTCTTTACATTTACAGCGGCAATCATTGTCTCTTGATAATGTCCATCAGATGTTGTCAAACAAAGTATTCCAAATTGAGCTAAGGAAGTCATCTTGGGGCAGCTCAAATACCA
>NW_006239576.1:73532-75102 GCF_000226075.1 Solanum tuberosum
TGGTTTCCTCCAATTTTATTTTAAAGTTTTTTTTTACTTGAGATGCTTCTTCCATGCTATCATATTTATCACTTGCTTTACATTCACATGTAATTGAATTTTTTGATCGATTTGTGGTACTACCGTAAAAAATCTCAAATGATATTTGGGGTCTCTTCGTTCGCAAGTTTTACTTAGTTTTCTCTTGCTGACCATCTAAATCGTTCATTCTACTTCTATTAGAGATCAATGGTGTACAATCTACACCTACTTCTGAAATTAATTTTTATTTGTGCTCTACTTTTTGTTTTAATTTAGTATATAAGATTTCGATATTTAACTGTAGTATTTGTATGTATATGCCTTTTGCTCTTTCTTCATGTATTATTACAGCTTTCCAAATGCATGTATGATATTTTGGCTTTATGAGCTTGTGTTTACGTATGATTTGTTTCGAACTTCATGTATTTTTGTAGGCGTTATCACCATGTGATTTTGTTGGATATGCTTTCGATTTTAATGTGATTATTAACCTATAATGGTAGTTCTTTCCGTTATTCTTTGGATTCTTAGGTTGTATGTAATTTTCCTATGCATGTTTGAAAATGGAAATAAATATGTATACATCTCTCTCTATTTCGTTGTAGACGTAAACATATTCTGATTTGTCACATATGTTGTATCCTCACATGTTCGAAATTCAGAGCTTTTATATGTCTTTGCTTTCATTTGCCTCAATAGTTGTCCAAAGAAATTCATTAGCGAAGTCAAAATAAGATAGCCACTGAACTACACATATCTTCATAGACATTTTCTTTAAAATTAAAATTAATTGGATATTTCTACTGATTGTTTATGGTTGATGTATGTTCTTTTCAGTTAGAGGAAAGATAGTTTGAAACCCACCAAGTATACTACTGCAAGAATTTACAACCCACTACATTTCTCTTCCTTCAAAGTTCTAATTGCAAAGATCTATTTTCTGTCTCAGCTTTAAGAAAAAATGCTTTGCAAAATGGAAGACCTTATCTGAAATTTTCCCAATTCAACTAAGCCACCATAGGTATGTTGTATGCACATCCTCTTTCCTTCTTTCTTTCTTATCATTTTAATTGGCTTTCTTCCACCTAATTCTTTCAACCATTCAAATTTAATAGTATTTGTTTTTGTTGTTATCTCTGTGGCGTGCAAATATGCTATTTTGATTATTACTTTTGAATTAGCTTATTTTAGTTAAAACAATTGAGCAGCTTGATTACTTCAGAGTTAGCACCATCTCTTTTGGGCAGTCAGCTGTGTGTCTTTCTCATGTTATTAAGCATTCAAGTGCCTTTTATTTTTATGGAAATAAATTGTGAATTATTATCATACCAATAATTGAATACACTTATGGAGCATCTATACTCTCAAACATTGTTGGACCTCAATTCTACTAATTACAGAGCTGATCACAAAGAGATGCAACAGCAAATCTATCACTTTTATCGTGATTCCTTGAATTTCTTTCTCTTTGATACCTAATGGCCATATAAATTTACCTTCAAAGTGTTGCTCATTTTGGGTGATTAACCCCCCCCCCCCCAACCCCCCT
>NW_006239576.1:75217-101767 GCF_000226075.1 Solanum tuberosum
TTGGATGTTAATATTTAAATTGTTTTTTGCTATGTGTTGTCGTATTTTCAGTTTCTAATAGACTTTAAATTCTCTAATTACAGGAACTCCCTCACTTCATTTTGCCGCTTTTGCTTAATAGGGAGAATAAAATGTCTGTTGTACATACTGTAAATATATCTAATAATATATAATATATGTAATATTATCCATCTGCTAATGTGATCAGTAAGTTGTTCAAGTCTTTTGAAATCCAACAAGTATACTACTGCAAGAATTTACACTTCCTTCAATGTTATCATTCATTTGAGATTCAACAGGGAATCTATCACTTTTATCGTCATTCGTTGAATTTCTTTCTATTTGATACCTAATGGGCATATAAATTTACCTTCAGGGTCTTGCTCATTTTGGGGGAATAGCCATTAGCCCCCCCCCGCTTTAACTGATCATGTATCGTTCTTTCTGAAATTTTCATTTGCTCTTTTGCAGGTCAGCATCATACTGATGTCTGTTGTACACATTCTCAATATATCTAATAGTATATAATATTATCCATCTTCTGCAAAAGCCATCACTCTTGATTCATTAATATTAATATTTTAACAATCATAATATTTTGACTATTGGGCCCGTGCTTGCCACGGGCCTTCCCATCTAGTAATACATATAAATTGCACTTAAATGCACATAATATTTGTATACATACCTATTGTATTTAACTTACGCTTGGATGTTCCCGTCTCATTGGTTCTTTATAATATATAATATTCCATCTTCATTAGTTCTTTTTTTGGGTGTGGGGGGTCCCCTTAATTATAAGTCAGAATCGGCCATTTGACTATCTAGTTTACAAAATATATGAATAATATATATTTTATACTAAATATACATACTTATACACAACATATATTGATAAACTAGTCAGTCGAAGAATATATATTTGTAACTTTCCATTACACTCTCTTATCCATCTGTACATTATTTCCCCAGCATAAATAATGCTCATCACTTTTCATTTTCAAAGAATCAAACTTATGAATTTAGACTTACTATAATATTTTTTTTCTTATTAATATTTGTTTTTAAAAAAAATGCATCTTATAGTATTTATCATGCAATTGCCTCCAGGCCTAGTTGAGTGGCAAAAGGTGGAGGATTTGTAGCTTAGGTCGCAGGTTCAAGCCCCACACCATGTAAAGCGAAACCTGATATTTAAGTGGAGAAGGGTAGAGAGGCGGGTCCATTATCCACCGAGTTTAAAAGGTTGTGATTGGTCCAAAAAATTTCTCGGTTATAAAAAAAAAAGTACTGATCGTGCAATTTCTTATATGTATATATAAACTATAAAAAAATTTTTACTGAAAATTGAATTGATTAATCAAGAGAAAAAGGTTTGAAATATATTCGAACTTTGATCGAAATTGCTATAACGATACTGAACTTTGGAAAGGACCTTTTACCCCCTGCACTATTTAATAGTGTATTTTAAAGGTATATATATGTCCACGTGGACATCATAAATATTGCATCATTATAAAAAGTAACGTGTCCACGTGGGCACATATATACCATTAAAATACACTATTAAATAGTGTAGGGGGTAAAAGGTCTTTCATAAAGTTTGGTATCGTAACAACAATTTCGGTCAAAGTTGAAATATTTTTCAGACCATTTTCCCAATTAATCAAGGGAAAAGGCTCAAATATGCCATCGAACTTTCATAAAAGGCTCATTTATGCCATCCGTTAAAAGTTTGGCTCATCTATGTCATTACCGTTTAAGAAAAGGCTCATTCATACCATTATTTTTTAACAATGATTTTGCAAAATCATTTTTTACACGTGGCCAATTATAATTCGGCCACGTCATTATTATTTTTATAAAAAAATTCAAAATTCTGAATAAAAATTGAATTATAATTCGGTCACGTCATTATTATTTTTTAATTCAATTTTTGTTTAGAATTTTGATTTTTTTTATAAGAAAAATTAATGATGTGACCGAATTATAATTGACCACGTGTAAAAAATGGTTTTGCAAAAATTGAATTAAAAAAAAATTAATGGTGTGGCCGAATTATAGTTGGCCACGTGTAAAAAATGGTTTTGCAAAACCAATGTTAAAAAATAATGGCATGAATGAGCCTTTTCTTAAACGGTAATGGCATAGATGAGCCAAACTTTTAACAAATGGCATAAATGAACCTTTTCTAAAAATTTAATGGCATATTTGAGCCTTTTCCCATTAATCAACAAGTGACAAGTGGCAAATTATGACTTGAGAATTGAGATATGGACGTAATATGTAAAGTTTATTCATGCAGCCGCCCCTTGTGTTGTTTGTCTTGTTGTGCTTGTCTACAAGTGTATTGTGTTAACCCTTCTTATATTTTGAAAATAAAATACTTAAATTTTAAATAAAGTAAATTAGAGGGAAAATGGTCTGAAAAATATTTCAACTTTGGTCGAAATTGTTGTTACGATACCAAACTTTTATGGAGGACCTTTTACCCCATGAACTATTTAATAGTGTAATTTTTATCCCCTGAACTATTTAATAGTGTATTTTAAAGGTATATATGTGCTCACGTGGACACATTACTATTTATAATTATGTATTATTTTTTATGTCCACGTGGGCGCATATATACCTTTAAAATACGTTATTAAATAGTGCAGGGGGGTAAAAAGATCCTTTCCAAAGTTTGGTATCGTAACAACAATTTTGGTCAAAGTTCAGATATATTTCAGACCATTTTCCCTAAATTAGAAATAGTGATGAAATATAATTTTATACTGAATTCATAATGTACTGTTCTTAAGAAAGCTTAATCCCGCCTCTTAATATTCGGAGAATAAAGATTATTTTCTCTAAGGATAAATGGATATTAGTCTTTTCAACACTTTAGCATAATTCAATTGAGGCTTTCTTTCACCTTTATTTTTAGTAAGAGCAAAATTTACATCAATTGGCGTTTTAAAATTTTGGTAGTTCAGATACTTGAACTTTTCAAGTATCATTTGTATCTAGTAAGATTGAAACAATGTTAGATCTTGTAAAGTGTTGTTGATCTTAATTTGCAAAATTAGATCGATAACTCGATCAAAATTACTATAAAACATATATATAATAGAGTAATTCTCCTTGTTATTGACTGACTCTTTTTAATATTGAACTTTTGAGGAAGTCACAACTTCTTTAAATGTTTGGAGCTTATTTTTCGATATTTTTTTTAGAAATTTTGATTCAAAGAAAGTAGCAATCCTTTAATATTTGCTATAATTTGAATTTTTCTCATAAAAAATATTTTTCTTTATTTCTTTGTGAAATTGCTTAGATTCTTCACTAGATGACTCATATTTCTATTTATACAGGTATACATTTTCAAAAAATGCAGTATTATATTATTCCATCACTATATACCAAAAGTGTATTTCATTCGAAAAGAAAATATTTCATACTTTATTTTAAACCTAAAACTATAAAAACAACAGAAGAGGACCGCATCTTAGTTTATGACTTAAGATAATGTGATTTTGTGAATGAACTCTATAATTAGTAATTGAATATTTATTGGGATCTAATTAATAGAATACATTTCGAATTGCAGCTTAATATATTGAAGAGTTTAATGGATCAATTAGCATAGGTATGAGCAGAGGCGGACCCACCCTATAAGGTAGGGGATGCACGTGCACCCGTTAACTTTGGAAAAAATCATGTGTATACATGAATATCTATATTGAGAAATTGACAGAAATTTAGGATATAATTAACAATGCACCCATAAGGAACATAAGAGTGATGTTGTGCTACTGATACAAGCCAAAGAGACCACTTACGAGACCTGGATTTGAATCTAGCTAGACTTCCCTATTTTCATTGTTTTTATTTTAAGTTTATCTTAAAACTCATATTTGAGAACAATAAAGCATTTACATTTACATTTTTCCTTCAATTTTGAATTTGTTATTCTTTCATTTTTTATTTATACCACCTCCAAAAATCTAACATATTGTAGGACATTCAACATTTCAAGTAAACCTCAAAAAGTTTTAGAAGAGAGATATAGCCCTTCTATCTTTGATAAAAAAAATTCATGTATAAAAAATAATAATCTTACTTTGTTAAATGAGATTTTCTGCCGCAAATTTTAATCAAGCGAACTCAAAATTAATATCGAAAAACAATATCAAATGAAAAGTAAGAAAAAGTAAGAAAATAATTATATCTTATGGTGCCCTTTTGTTTTCTTAATTAATATTTATATATTTACTCTCTTTATTTTAATTTATGGGATTTAATTCATTCTGACGTGAAAAGACATGCAAAATTCACAAGTTTAAATATGTTATATTATTTGTGTGATCATAATATATTGGAAATATAAGTAACGAGACATTAAATATGTTATAATTATAAAAAATCATTAAAAAATAAAAAATATTTTAATTATTGAAAATGCAAACTATTATTTCTTGATCGAACTAATAAAAAATATAACTAAAAAAAATTACAGTGTATGTTTGGAAAGCCACCTGATAATTGGAATTGATTTTAGTCTGGTAATTACACAACCTAATAATTACAGTAATCTATTTGTTTGTCACAATGTAATTACGCATATACTGTTTGGATGCACAATTACAATTATAAGATTATATTAAATTTTAAAAATAAAAGCTAATTATAATATTAGACAAATACGAAACTTTATAAATGTTATTAATTAAATATTTAAGATATATATTATCTTTTAAAAGTATATTAATTAACAAGCATATGTTCTTAACTAATATTATGAAAAAACAAATGATTTATATTTTACAAATTATTATATTTCAATTGAATTAACAATAAAAACTAAAAAGTACAAGATTTCTATGAATATAATGAAATGCATGTTTGACAAGAATAATAATATTATAAATAAAATGTCATAAATTATTTAAATATTTGGCACAAAGATAATCTATCAAATCTAACTAAAAATAAACGATTAGCAATATGAAGTCTCAAATCAATACTACTAAAATAAATAAAAGTGAAAATATAACGTAAGTTCTAAATTCAAAACAAATTAGTCTTAATTATGTCAAATTTCAACGTAACATATATAAATATGATTTAAAAGAAAAAGAAAGTAAGTCTATAACCTTACTTAACAATGAATTCTATTTTAATTTAAAAATTAGAATACTATCAAATTTATAAAAAAAAAATAAGCATGACATAAAAAATAGTTAGTACGAAAAATTGCATGAAATCACATGAAGCAAAAGTTGAGAATGAGAAGGAACTGAAATATAATAAATAAAAAATAAACTCTTAGAAATTTTTAAAAAATTTAAAATAATAAAAATAAATTAAAAGAAAAAATAAAAATAGAAATAAGAAAATCTAAAGTAATGAACTTGTAATTACACCATGTAATTATCAGTAATTCACAGTCTCTTGAAGAGTATAATTACTCCTACCAATTACACTCAATTACCTACTGACCAACTAAAAAAGATAGACAATATAATTACATCAAATTCAATTACCAATGTGACTTTCCAAACAGACTCGTAGAACGAAAAATTTATATGTCACATCACTCAATAAAAAATATTAGTATAAGCACCTTTTATACCTCTACCGTCCCGCCCCTACGAACACGGCTTGGGCCCGCCAATTCCCCTTCGTCGTACTATCCCAATTCACACCCAATGGCCACAAAGATTAAAGCTAAAATAGACCATAGTTTATAAATTGAAAAAAAGATTAATTTAACAAAATTAAGGTGTAATAAATGAAAGTAAGGATATACTTACAATAAACATTTTTTTTATTTTTTATAACTTGATACATGCACCTGCACCATTCACTAGTAGTATTCCTTTTTCTGCATCTCTGTTATGTTCTCTTTTTCATTTCACTCTTCTTCTTTTTTCCTACTCAAAATCATTACTTACTTCATTCTGTCACAGCAAGCAATCACTTTTTGACTAGTTTTGGGGTCAGCAGACTGCAGCTTTCTTCCACAATACATATTTGGGGTATGCAGAATCACTTTCTTTGTTTTTGGAGTTTTCATGTTTATGTTAGAATGATGGGATTTCACTAGCAAGGGTCATTATGTTCTTTTTTTTGGCTTGCAGGTGTGAGAGTTTGGGCCAAGATCATGCAAAGTTGACCTGTTGACTTTAGTGCTCAACTTTTTCAGATTCTTGGAAAAGTTTTGTGCTTTCTCTTGAGGTACTCTATTTGCCTTGTTTGGGGGAAGTGGGTAGCTCAAAGATAGAATCTTTATGCTCTTAAAGAATAAGGGGTGGGGAAAAAGGACTCATATTTCCAATTCTCTCATTTTTCATTGTTAATTCAGGCTTGTTTTTTTTGAGATTTTGTGCTAGCGTTGACCTGATTGACTTTACCATTGTTGTGTTGTTACTTGAGGTTTTTGCTCTGTTTGGGGAAATTGGGTAGCTTAAAGATTGATTTTTGGTGTTGTTAAGAAGGTGTAGGTTTTGGGAATCAAGAAAAGATTAATTTTTTAGCCTACCCTTGAAGTCCATTTTGTGTTTTGGGTGTTCTGAGCTGATGATATGTTTTCTTTCTATCTTAAAACTTTGCTTTGGATGATGACATGGAAATAGAATATTAAGTACTTAACTTTTTTTTGGTGGATTCATGCTCTTGATGCAAGGATTTGGTGTCTGAAGTCATTAAATGTTTGGTCATGCTGAGCATATTATTGATTTCTTGCTCTCTCAGGGATGAATTCTTGCTAGTTTAATTACCAAAGCAATAATTAAGTTTGAACAATGGAGAGCGGCCACGAGAGTTTTGCTGCATCTTCTAATGTATCAAATGAGTGCAGTAGTCCCCAGGAACCAGGACCAAGTGTTGATCATTTGAGTAATTTATGTGGTAGTCTTGAGAAACTCCTGCTTAATCCTGAATATAACTACAGTGATGCAGAAATAGTCGTTGAGGGGATTGATGTTGGCGTTAATCGCTGTATATTGGCTGCACGAAGTCAGTTTTTCCATGAAAAGTTTAAGGAGCAGAATGAGAATTCCTTGAAAAATGAAAAGCCTAAATATTTGCTGAAGGATTTGGTGCGTGTTGCCTCAATTGGCTATGAAGTATTCATGGTCCTCCTGAATTATTTATATACGGGAAAGATTAAGTCGTCTCCTTCAGAAGTTTCGAGTTGTGTTGATAACGCTTGTGCTCATGATGCTTGCCGCCCTGCCATTAATTATGCAGTGGAACTCATGTATGCTTCGTCCACTTTTCAGATAAAAGAACTCGTTATGGTCGTAGAGGTCAGTGTTTGCTATGCTGGTTAAGTTCTATATATGCATTTGACTTTCCTTCTTGGACTTATCATAGAACTATCCTTGTGATAAGGTTTCTTCAACAACATCAAAGCATACCAAATATAAATCACATGCTTGACTTAGACACAAACTTTTCAGATTTATATATAAGGATTTCTGTTGAAAATGCTGATGTTCAGAAAAAATCTCCGTTTTTCCTAGTATATCAGCTTATAAACAAAAATCTTCATCATCTAGGAGTCATTGTTTCTGTCATAACATATTATAATTGGTCATTTTTTATTTCATTAATGAGCTATCTGACGAGAATTTATGGAGCATATTCAGCATTTTCTGAACTGTCTAAAGACATGTAGTCCTACTTAGGGGCGAATTTAGTATGTAAGTTATGTGGTCATCCCAACCCAATATATTGGTTCAAACCCTGTATGTGTAAAAAAATTCAACTAAATAAGTACAAGTTATAGATTTCTGACCCAATAAATCATTTGAGCTGTGATAACCCATAAGGTTCAAATCCGGAATAAAAAAAGAAATTCAAAGCTTGAATTTGCCTCTGGTCCTACTATGCCCCACGGTCAGTTATAGCTGCTTTGGACCTCAATCGGTAGATTTCTATTTCAGTCTGGATGATGGCCTTAAGGGGACAAGTTGTGCCACATTAGTTCTTACATATTGACAGAGTGGAGGTAATTTTATTATCAAAAAGCTTAAACTATTGCTGTTTTTGTCAGATTCTAGGAAAGAACTCTTGGAAATTTAGCATTCATCGAGTTTAAATGATGTGCGTTTTTACTAAATTACTAATCAATGAATCCGGTTGCAGATGAACTCTGTCTGCCATATGTACAGGTTGAGACTTAAGATTAACATCCTGCTTGAGTTAGGGTACCAGGTGTTTATGATTTTATTGCTTTGTCCATGAAAATGAGTCTCAACAGCTTACTACAGTCCTGAGCTATTCTAGTTCTATGTATATTTCTTGGTTATACAGTAAATGACTTGCTATTGAATTTATAATGATATTTGTACCAGATAGGAAACGACAGAAGCTTTCTATGAGAATTAATGCTTCTAACTTTGTAGTTACATTGTTTTTTTTATCTGAAGAGTTCTGATTAATGTTCTGTTTGAGTGCAGCGCTATCTCGACAACTTTGTTGATAAGGCTACTCCTGAGGATGTAATACCCATACTTTTAGTTGCCTTTCACTGTAAATCTAATCAACTTCTTGAACACTGCATCCAGAGAGTGGCACGATCTGATCTAGACAATGCTACTCTTGAGAAAGAACTCCCTCATGAAGTTTTGACTGACATAAAATCAAGGCGCCTCAAGTCTCGACAAGGGACTGAACAGGAGTCATTAGAAGAAGACTCCTTGAGTGAAAAGAGAATTAGGAGGATTCTGAAGGCTCTGGAGTCTGATGACATTGAACTGCTAACACTACTCCTGGAAGAGTCAAACGTCACTTTAAACGATGCTTGTGCTCTTCATTATGCTGCTGCCTATTGCAACTCCAAGGTTGTGAACGAGGTACTTGAGCTGGGTTTAGGCGCTGATGTCAATCTTCAGAACTCCCGAGGATATAATGTCCTTCATGTTGCAGCTAGACGAAAGGAGCCATCAATAATAATGGGACTACTTGCAAAAGGAGCATCGGTCTTGGATACTACACGCGACGGACATACAGCACTATCCATATGCCGTAGATTGACTCGTCTAAAGGATTACAATGATCCACCGGAGCAAGGAAAGGTTACTAATAAAGACCGGTTATGCATTGATGTTTTGGAGAGAGAGATGATTAGGAATCCTATGATTGGGAGCATGTCTTCTTCATCATTGGTGTTGGCTGATGAATTACTCATGAGGTTGCTTTTATTTGAAAATAGAGGTAACTTTGTTAAGTTATGTTGAAGTGAACTCTCTTAGTGATCCAGTAATCACATTTCTTATACTTATCAAAACCTATCCAATTTAATTCAAATCACATGCTTGATATTGTTGTTTATATTAAGCTAAAATTAAGATGCTTATGCATTCCTGTGTGCTCTGATTGCCACTAATTTTGCATCAGATGCTAAGATTTCAGATGGAGTTTCTAGGTAAGCTGTTGAAACTTCATTTGTGTTGCACAGCTACACCATTTTCCTGAGAAACAAACTGTTTTGTGTCTGTTTGTCATAGATCAAACAGAATTCAGTGAAATAGTAGTTGAGATAATGATCTTTGAAAATGTGCTTGATGTGACGCTAGAACTTAGTTTGTGATGATGCTGCCTGTCGTCCCATATAACAGCAAATTGAGGAACTACATTCCCTACACTTCATTTCGTGTTTTCCGTCTGCTCTGTGTGAGAGGTGTTGGTAGGAAGGAAAAATAAGAAGCTATGACAGGTTTTTGCTGCTTATACTTCAGTCCTAAACTGAAGCAGCAACAAACACATCACAGATGCTAGGGAATTCTTCTCGGTGCTAATTAGGACTGATAGATGGGCAAGTGTGGTCCGTAAGAGTTGCACTGAAGAAGCCAATCATAACTATGGAATGAGAGAGTGAAAGACTAACAAGCTTTGTTGTTGAATCTGTCCGTAGACTGATGTTTTATCAGTCAGAATAATACTCGTGTTATATAATTATGGGGTGATAAAAATGTTAAAAGTCTATTTGGTCTTACTTAGGCGCTGTGTCATTCTCTTCTCCTCGACTTATGGTATTTGAATGTAGCTCCTAATTTGGCTTTTCTTGCAGTGGCATTGGCACGGATGTTATTTCCTCAGGAAGCCATGCTAGCTATGGAAATAGCACATGCTGATTCAACCGCAGAGTTTACTGGACTTTCAGCAACAAATGGCTTATGCAGAAATCCGAGAGGGGTTGACTTGAACAAATTACCATCTGAGCAAGTGAAAAGACTCCAAGAGCGGCTGGTCGCACTACTGAGAACAGGTAATAGTAACTCTACGTCTTCTGGATTCATTATTTAATCGAAGGAGGAGCCAGCGTTCCTAAAAGAGATATTTGAACTTTTGAAATTGCAACTTATAATCATTGAGTGATGGAACATATCTTGCATGTTTATAATTCACATATATCTTCCTTCTGGTCCTACTAGGCTTGATACAATTTTTCATTGCATATTTTGTTCTTCAGTTTCTTACTTAATTGATTATTGAAACTTCAAGTCATTTCCGCTTCTAGGAGTTCGCGGAAACAGTATTATAGTTGCTAGATATAACTTCTATTCCTTTCTTCATATATTTTGGCTTCAAGGATGGCAAAACATGTGCTGGATGTTGTAAATGAATGTCATCAAGGCTTTCCACTTCCCCATTATAAGTAGGAATAGCGTTTTTTTCCGTGAATAGTCTTTATCCACATCTTCAGCTTTATGATGATAGCTAGCTTATTAAGGACATGAACCTAGATAGGAAGATTTGGAGGTTGAGGGTAAGAGGTAGCCAAAGTTGTTGTATTAGTTAGTTTATGTGTAGTATCTTATTCTCCTAATGTTCACTATTACAAGCTGTTTCATTTGTTCTGTTTATCTTGCTATTTTGCTGTCGTTTTTTTCTTTCTATCATGCTTTGATTACATTTGTTTTGAGCCGAGGGTCTACCGGAAATAAGCTCTCTACCCCCACAAATTAAAGGTGGGGTAAGGTTTGCCTACGTCCTACCCTCCCCATACCCCACTTGTGAGATTACATTGGGTTTGTTGTTGTTGTAGTCTTTCTCAATATTGTGTTTTTTTGTCTACCTTAATGACAGTGGAGACAGGTCGACGTTTTTTCCCAAACTGCTCCGAAGTTTTAGATAGATTACTGGAGGATGACAAACTAGATTCGTTGATGTTAGAAAGTGGCACCCCTGAGGAACAAAGATCAAAGAAGATGCGATACACAGAACTCAAGGATGAAGTTATGGAGGCATTCAAGAAAGACAAAGCTGAAAAGAACTGGGCGGGGTTCTCTACGTCTTCCTCCTCTTCATGTTCTCCAAAGACTAATGTCAGTCACAAGTTTAGAAAAAAGTAGATCCTCTCCCTAGCTAAGGATTCTAACGATGACGGAAGCCTCTATCTTGAAGGGCCGTGTGACTTTTGAACCTTGTCATGAGCTTAACATGTTTGAGCTCCATATATACTATAGTACTCATCTTTCTTTTGGACAAGTATCATTGAGACAAATCATCTTGTAGAAAAGTACAAAGAGAGTGGATTGATTGTGGGGGTAACTATATAGGGGAAAGAGGAATAAAAGTAGGTACAGAAATGGCTTTTCTTTTGTAATATTACTACTTCTTTTGAATTGATGATTGTTAATTTATGGTGATATATGCAGAAAAGGATCTTTTGATCAAAACATGTATTCTCCACAAACTTTTTCTTTCTGGATTTGCTTTGCTTGCTGCAGAAACATGCGTACCGATAGAAGTGAATTTAGAATTTGAAAGGTTAAGCATGAGTAAAGATAGAACAGTTCTTAATATACCAAACCAAACATTGGATAGGAAGTAGTTCCAATATACACTCTATCAAACGATCCGTAATTTCTTAATTAGTGTACAATTGTTTCTTTTTTTGCACCACATGCATTAGAAACAAACTCCAACACATTTGAGACCACTTGTTCAACACCATTAGCACATGTTGTATCCACAACAAGTCTTGGAACCTCCACCCCAACATCATAATCCCAACACCCTTCATACCCTTCCAACAACTTCTCCATTTCTTGCCACGTGGACGGCTTATGCCAGCTTGAGCCATATTCCACCAGCTCACTCCTCTGCTCGAGCCGCCTACGCCACTCAGCTTCATCCCTCGGCTTGCACTCCACTACAACAACCCGAGCCCCACTACGATCCGCGATCTCAATGATCCGGTCGAGGTGAGCTCGATGGGAGAGTGGCGAGTCTATCACCACGCTCAGACCTAAGTCTAGCTGAGCGGAGGCGACTCGCCACATGGCGTCGTATGATAGGTCATTGATGAGTTTTGTGGCTTTGGTGATTTGTTGAAGAGGTTTAGTGCAATCTTTGAAGTGATCTTTGTCTATAAGAGGACATTTGAGGGTTTTAGCTATGGATTGTGCAAGTGTGCTCTTACCTGTCCCTGGATGGCCTTTCATAGCCAAAATTATTGGCCTTTCTCCATATCTTCCATTGTCCATTTGATTGAGGATTGGATTTTACATTTTTAGTAGTGATGGTAATAATTAATAAATACTAATAAGATAAAGATGAAATATGAGAGTGGATAAGGCTATGGTAATTGCCAACTAAGCATAATTGTCTCACTCATTATTATCCATTTAGTACTATTTATTATTTCTTTGTTTTTTCTTGTGGATAAGGAATTTTAAAAAACTAGAGATATTTATGGTTTCGAATTTAGCTCATGAAAATAATATACTCTAAATATGTATAACAATTCATACTTGGGTGAGATTTTTGGCCTAATATTAACCGGGTCATTCGCATGAATGCCTTATTTTAGGAAAATATAAATAGTTGAGTGACTTTGTAAGTGAGACATCAATAGTTGAGTGACTTTTGAGTTATAAAACAAAGTTGAGTGACTTTCTAAGTGGACAAATCAAAGTTGAGTGACTTTCTAAGTGAACTATTCAAAATTGAGTATTGACCATCTGAGATATTAACTCCATGAATATCCTATTATTGGGTTGTTTTTAATTTTCGCTTGATAGTTTTTAAATTTCATCTTTCAGTACTTTAAGCAATAAAAACTTGATTAAAAATGCCAATGAGATTAAAAAAAATAAAAAAAATCGCAAGGAATAAGTTATGCCTTTCAAAGTCAAAGGAAATTGCAAAACACAAGTTATGTCTTACAAGGTCCACGATTTTTCACTAAATAAGAAGCATGAGCAAAAACTAAAAATCACTAATTCAAGGGATAAAAATTAAAGACCATCCAAAATAGAGGCAATCCGTGCAAGAACTTGATATGAATTGGCAGATAATTATTTATTCGTCAGTTTACGGAACAAACCTAAGTCCAACTGATGATGTACAGTCCGTCAGTTTGGCATCGATTTTTCATTAAAAAAAATAATTCAATCCGTTGGTTTTGAATCTTTGACCCTCGATTTTGACTCAATTTAATTTTTAATAGTGTTAGAAAGTAGATTGAGCAAAAATGGATTGAGTTTCAACCCACTCATATTTCATACGGATCAAAATCGGGTTGGATGATAAATATTGAAAATGAGTTAACCCACGTGTAAGTGTAATTATATTATTTCAAGTGCAATAATCATATAAATTTTCCTATCACTCAAATTATTTAGTGATATAACGTACTGGATTTATATATACCCTACAACATTATTAAACTTGTTTAATAAATGTTGACTAATATATATATTTTGTTGAAAAATTTTCCTAAAGTATTTTGCAAGAAATGTAAATTAAACTTGTTCAACATTTGATGATACATAGGAGTAATATATTGTATTTTTGCTCTCTTGCCTTTTTAATTCCAGAGATATTTCATCGTTTAAGGCTTTAAGCTAATAATGCAGTAATAATAATTTATATAAATAAGTAAAATTTATGCTGGTAATTGCTTGCCATTTGTATTATATTTGGACATTTTTCACTTGTTAATAAGGAGTGTAAAAAATTAAAGTTAACTTTTTGGAATTACAAAAAAATCCTAGATTTTTTAGAAAAGCTTCTAAATTGATCTGCATAGTTTCTTAGATATTTATCTTGAAAATAGATCAAGAAGTTCTAGATTCTTGTTTAGATAGATAGAAGATAAAATTATTCAGAATTTTTTTTAGATGTGTCTCAAATAATTTCTAGAAGCATCCCCAATCCAATACAAATATGGATAACATTTGTAATCAATCCAAGAAAAACCAATTCAAGTCAATTTTAATTCTTCCATTACAAAGTTTTCTTATCCTAAATCCTCCTTCTCCTTTCATAGCTTCCTCTTCTTCAGTTAAATTTTTTTTCATCTTAATTAACGATTTTAGACTAACAGAAAATCTCACTAATTATATTTTTCTGTATGTTATGCTCACTAAGTTTTCCTAGAGATTACTAGTAGTTAAATAGTGTGCTAAAAATTACAACAAATTCAATTTAATTCTATCGAAATCTCAATTTCATACTTTTTAGACGTGGTAAAGTTCAAGTTGCCACTAAAATCTATAATAATTTTTTTTTGATTGAGGACCACTTTAATTAGTCGACACCAATATCCTTAATTATTTTGTAAGACCACTTGACAACTATAAACCTAACTTTATTCTATTAGCTAAAATTTTCAACTAATTTATAATGTATTATCACTTGTTTATTTGTCAACAAGCACTAAAGTAAGCTTAATATGTACCAAAAAAATCCATATTTTATACCTACAGGCTACACTCCCATTCCACAATAGGGGTAAACCAAGCCGTTAATTAATTTGACCAAAAACAAAAGGCTTTAATTAATTACGATTTCAAAGCCATCCTTGTTGTTATTGTTATATATATATATATATATATATATATATATTAAAAGAGTGACACTAGATATATTGGCAATAATAATTGTCATCTCCATCAACTAGCACATGTAATATTTTTGGCATCTTTAGCAACCTTTATATATAATGAAATGAAATGACCTTAGTTCATGGTGACAACTTCACTCTGTGCATCCTTTAATTGTGAGTCCTGCCTAGAGGGAGGCGCTAAGGAAAAAGGTGTAGCGTTAAATTTGTCTCGTCTCTTAGAGGTTTAGAATTCCTTCTATGGAGTGCCAATTGAAAATCGAATCTGGCTTCTAAAAAGGAAGTGATCACGGGTGAGAGGACCCCACTTTTCCGCATTCCTCTCCCCATGAGCAGAACATGACTTTTCATTATGCTTTTTGCTCATAGTCTCTACTCAAAAGACAAAACAGTGCTTAGATTTCCAGAATGAATTCTACATTCATACTACTAAAATTACAAGGACACTAAAAAAAGTATCATGTATAACATTTACATCAATGATGAAAATTTACATGTAAGAGGATTATATCAATGATGAAAATTTACTACTAATACTGCAATTTCTTATTGATTTATGATTAAAACAAAACAAAAAATAATTGATTTTTAAAGTAAAAGAATGAGGAGTTGCAATTCCTGTTGAGTAATAATGTACCTTATTCTATAGATTTTTCATCTTTTCTTGTTTCCTCCAAGTTTTGTTTTTGTTCCCTTTGTTGCTTGAATCTCTTCAAAACTTCATCAATAGCAATATCAAAAGCATCATTACTACTCCCTAATCCTTGATTAGACCTTGCATACAAATACTTAGGCATAGCATCAATCAAAATCTCTCTCATTTTCTTCACATCATCTTTCGTGAACTTATCGAGTACTTCTCTAATTATGTTAGTATCATTTCTAACTTCAGTATGATCCATGTATACTGAATAATCCTCCGATGGCGAAGGCAAATGCCATTCATATTGAGTTTTAAAACTTCCTTTCCAAAAATACACTGGAATTGAACCTGCCATCATGCAATCGAACATCGATCTTCTTGTAAATCCATCCCCTTTTGGTTGTAAACAGAAATCAGAATCCAAAAATGCTTCAAGAATTGCTGGTGCTCCGTCATAACAATGTGTGACGGAGCAATCCACAATCTTGCAAGAACCCGTCTCGTTCTTGCAGTAATTCATTAATACTTCTCTGAAATCATTCTTGATCTTCTTCCTCACAGCTCCCACGAAGCAAAAATGGCTAGAACGATTACGTGACCTCACGAGATCTTGCCATTGTTTGATCTCTGTTTCGAACTGAGGGTGAAAAGCTGTAGGATAAGGAACACTTACCTCTAAATCATCCCACGGATTCTTTTCAATAGATAAACGGAGAACATTTTTCATCAATGGCATTCGGAGAAAACTCGTGCCCCAATCGGAATCATCATTGGTTTTTCTTCGAAATGCCCATGTTAATCTACCGAGCATTAAGAAATGATCTGACCCGTGATTTTGATTCCAATAAGGTTGATCTTTAACCCATTCTAGCATCAATTCACTAGGACGATCTCGTTCTTTCGCTGTGGTGAACCATAAAATCTTACCAATTGCAAGTCCGGCATAAAAGGGGATGTAAAATGCAGTAGCATTTTGGGGGTTTAATGTTCTGCATTTGTAATTCAAAATTCTTTCATGATAAATGACTTCAGCGGAGTACATATCTGTCCAGTACCAAGCAGACCGGATATTCTCCGGTATGATTGAGTCGAGGCCAGTTGCTTTTGGTCCAAGACCGCCATTTGAAACCGCGTTGCATCGAGAACTCCATGGGTCTAAATCATGACAGTTGTTTAGAAGATCTTTGTTGAATTTTGTTGGAAGATCGTATACATAAACTCTCCCGTATTCACATTCATCGTGGGGTTCTTTAGCTTGCACTAACTGTTTCTGCTGGTTG
The DNA here is from genome assembly GCF_000226075.1 of Solanum tuberosum. NCBI lineage: Eukaryota > Viridiplantae > Streptophyta > Magnoliopsida > Solanales > Solanaceae > Solanum > Solanum tuberosum. Next base: position 91,989 of record NW_006239576.1, read on the forward strand.
ATTTTGGGTTTTAAATCTTGCAAGATTTGAAGTTGGTCCTTGCTCTGTTTTTGCTGTTTGTTTTTGGGTTTTGAATCTTGCAAGATTTGAACTTGGCCATTGCTCTGTTTCTTCTGGTGAATGCTCTGTTTTTGAGGTTTCGAGATTTGGAAGCGCTGTTGCTGGTGCTGGTGCTGGTGTCGGAGGGGAATGGCCGGAGGGGAAGTTCCGGCAAGGAATAGAATGAAGGTGACTTGAATGAGAATGATGAGGAAAAACCATTTACAATGATGAAATCCAACTTGGGATTTGATCAAATGGAAGGAATTTCTGAGTTTCTTGAATGTCTTCCTAGGGGAAGAATTTTCAGATGGCAACATTATGGGAACTGTGGAAGAAGAAGATGAACAACAAGGAAAGTAGAGAATATATAGCAAGTCAATAAGAGGAGAAAGGGAAGGTAGGATATTGGTGGGAGAATTTCTTTTACTTTTTGTTTCCCACCACTATTCGATCTCGCATTGGAATCTCGATTAAATTCATATCGCGCACGGCAGAAGCAGATATCATTCGAGAGTGACGCTTCCAATAAAATTTTCTCCATACTCGGACTCGAATTCGAGAGCTCTGGTCAAGAGTGAAAAAGTCTCACCGCTGCACCACAAACCATTTTAGTAGTGGGAGAAATTTTGATGTTTTGTCATCACTATTTTTTATATAAAGCATAATACATAGACGTGTCATTGAACTTGGTCTCAACTATCATCTACGCCGTCTAATTTTAGATGTGCATAACTAGACACTTAGGGGTCGTTTGGTGTGAGAGATAAGAATAAATAGTTTTGGAAAAAAAAAACTGTCCTGGGATAAAATTTTATTGTCTTGTTTGGTTGTCAGGTTTGAAATAACTTATCCCATCATTTATATCATAGTGATGGACTGATGGGATAAGTTATCCCACAATAACTAAGCCCGTGATAATTAATCCTGAGATAACTTGTTTCCAACAAAACGATCCCTTAAACTTGTATAAAGTTGAACAAGTAGACACATACATCCTACTTGACATCCTACATGACAATTTGCATCATATGTGGTGCTTAACATGCATTATGTTACATAGAATGCATATATCTTATTCAATTTTATATAAATTTAATTATCTATTTGTGCACACTCAAAGATAAAAGACATAGATATTATAAAAGATAGAAGTTAAAGTCTATGGAGAAATCTTATAAACAACGCAACAATAAGTTTAATTAACGACCAAAACGCAATGACCCTAGCCTACCAAGGTACAAGTTGAAAGACGTGTTATCGAAACACAAAAAAAAGAAAAAAGAATATTAATTAACGTTATCCTTCGGGATGGCTCAGTTGGTTTGGAGGGTGGTTATCCACACGGATGACCGGGATCGATCCCCGCTCAATGCCTTCTGAGTCGAGCTTGTCGCATAGGGCTTCCCTAGTGCGGTTTACATCCCTTGTGTGGTTTGCAGGCTATTACACAGTGGAGGTTTACTTAGTGCGCACAAAGTGCTCACCCGAAGGGCAGAGATTGTAGTAGCTGCGGGTTATCCTGGGGTTCCAAAAAAAAGTTTAATTAACGACCAAAACTCAATGACCCTAGCCTACCAATGTACAAGTTGAAAGACGTGTTATCGAAACAAAAAAAAAAATATTAACAAGTGGAGTTTTTGAGTTGGAAATTAAAATTATAAAATTGATAGAAGTATTATGTTTGTGTAATGTGTTTGGTCCTCGTTGGTTCTTACAAAGTGGAAAGACAATCTACTGTACAATTGACAATAGTTTATTCAGTGTTTCCAAATAAATATTGTACATTATTGCGTATTTTTTAATGAATAATTAAGTATTAGTATTAATTTCGATGGCAAAGGATCAATCAAGTGCATCCACGTGTATAATGGCACCAAAATCATGATTAAGACAGTAATGATGAGTACACTAAAGTCCATTGAAACGTTCAACGTGGAATATGAAGCTAGTCAAGTCATTCTATAAATTTTTATTTTATAAGATATTTAAAAATAACTCATAAAAATATTTATTTTTAATATAAAAATTGTTCTATTTTCTATATATAATAAAATATGTTTGTAGCATAACTTCCTTCTATTCAAAGTTCATTAATTTCCTTGTTTATATCACTCTCAAGAACCTTATATTGCTTGAGTTTATAAGGTTGGAGGACCACTATGTATACCTTTTATTTGCACAAGAAAGCGTGTATATAATTGCACCATTAATTATTTGTGGGAACACTTCGAGTATAGCAATATAGGAATTAAAAATCCACATTGTCATTGTATTTTAGTTTGTTATATCAGATAACTTGTCTTGTTTTATTAGTTGTGAATTTCACTTTTTATAGATAAGTTACTTACTTGAAGTTGTTTTTATTTTTCTTATTGAATTCATAGAATAAAACTTATCTTACACTATTGCATAAAAGTTAAACACTAACTAGAATATGCATGTTAGCACTAGGATGAAGCAAGTTCAGGAATAAGTTGTCCACTTTTTCTAGTAACAAAAAAATAAAAAAAATAAAAGCAAATATGAAAGAATTAAGGAAAGTATAGTTTCAACTTTTAACTTTGCAAAAAAATGCATAATAAAGTGACATTGTTTATATAGACAATGTTTTTAGGTATTTTGTCTCTTGTTTTGAAGTTTAAGGAGGTGAAGTGAAATTATTAAAATGAAGGGGAAAAACGCTAGTAATAATAGTATGGTCATTTAAGAAAAAAGAAATGTTATATTTGACGCTAGATGATAAAAAGAAAGATAATGGTGAATTATTGGTGAAATTAGACAAGTTATTCTTAGAGTGTGAAGAGTAAAGAATATTACACTCTCTTTTCTTCAATACTAATTTCGGTTTGCCATCATACCATAATCTCCTAGCAAAACTATATTAATTTTTTTTTAAAAAAATATCGATTCAATTTAAACTAAACAATTGATTCTGTTAAAAGAAATGCAAGCAAATTTCAATAAGAAGATGGTATAAATTTTTATTTTATTTTATATATAATAGCAAACTATTAATTCAAATTAAATGTTATAATCACAGTTTGATTTAATTGTAACCCGTAGCAAATTGTTGTCATTCGCCTCTCTCCCTGGAATTCTCGCTCGCCACTCTCCCTCTCTCGCTCGCCAGTCTCTCCCTCGCCTCTCTCACTTTATACAAACACAAATGTATAAATTGTGTTTTTGTTTGTATAAAGCGAGAGAAAATTGTATATACACATGCAAATACATATATCTTCGTCCTATACACTTATAAGTATACAATACAAATCTTCCCCTGCACAGTTTTCTTTTGCCTTTCTCTCTTTCTCGCTTTATACAAATTATACAAAATGTATAATTTGTGTTTGTATAAAGCGAGAGAGAAAGAGAGGGATTTGATATACAAACGTTTTATTTCGATTCAATTGTATACAAACTCAAATTTTATGCAGATATACAAACACATAAAATTGAATTGAGAGACTGCCAACGATTTATACAAACGAGAGACTGTCAGCGATTTATACAAATGAGAGCCTGCCAACGATTTTATACAAATTTGATGCCCCCAGCAATTTATACAATCTGATGCTCCATAGCAAACGTAAAATTTGCTATGGAGCACAATTATGCAAACTATAGTTATAGCATACAAATATGAATTTTATGTTTGCTAAATGTGAAAGTTGCTAAAAAAAAAAAGTTGGGAGAATAATCAAGAATGTCTCTTAATAATTTTAGTAAACGGGCTTTAAATATTCAATTTGAAAAAGATCTGAATAATGAAAATTCAAAAAATCAAAATATCTCACCAAATAAAAATCAAACCAAAATTTAAAATTCAAAAAAGAATATTCACCCTAAAATTAAGCAACTTATTATTTAAGAAAAAGGAGCAATATACTGATCCCTATTGACTATCTTCTTAATAATTTCCTTTTTTTTTATCAGAGAAAAGAGACTTTAAATAAAGTATAGTACAAAAGTGATCAAAATATGACTAAATCAAAAGTTTTATATTCTTAATAGCTAAATATTTCTTCGTCTTTTTGTTAATTCAAGTTGTAAGACAGTATAATTTTTTTTATATAATTATTTAACAGTGTAGTTTAATCCTTATAGTACGTTATTTACCTTTCTTTATTAGATAACTAATTAATGTTACTTGTAGAGGTTTATCTGGTTGATTATAATCGAATCGTAACTGTATTGGCTTATTCACTTATTGGTATTGGACTATCAGATTAACAGTTGGTGAATGGATTAAAATGTTATAGTTGGCGATTTATCGGAGTAGGGGCGAATCAATTTTCTTATTGGTAAATCGTTAACCCGTTAAAAATTATCGTAGTTACATTTTTACGTAAGTATATTAGTTAAATAAATGCTTATGTGTATGAACTCTCAAAATTTAGTCTTTCATACATAGATTCACTATGAACTCTCAAGACTTAAGTAGAGTTTTTTTTTAAAAATGTTTTATTTGATTGAAAATCAATTTATTGGTGAGTGAAAGTAAAAGACCGGAGCACAAAATGATTGAGTCAATACACCACCCATTAATTACTAATCTGATATTAAACCAATCGATAGCTTATTTGTTGGCTAGTGAATTAGTATATTTAAAAGTCGATATTGATAAATCAAATCATTAAGCATAATTATCTGTCCAATTTGTCTAGTAAGCTGCCCTAAGTTTATCTCTTATTACATATTACATATTACACTGTAAATAAGCAACCTAGTCGTGTAAATATATTTTTTAAAATTTGAGTACATTAATTTAGATTCTTTTGTTTAGTAATCAACTACTCAATTAGATGAGTTTAATTTGGCTAGTAATAAAAGGTCTAAAACTTTTCTTTTTTTTAAAAAAAAAAGTCAATAACTTTATATATGACCCTTTTTTAAAAAATAAATAAATAAAGGTATAAGTATTTTTTTTCTTTTGTTTAGAAAAGAAAATAGCTATGATAAATAAATAAAAGACCACTACAGTTTGTCAAATCCAAAGTTGACACGAGAATTTAGGGATGATTTTATTCAAAATAAAAAGGAAGAAAAATCAAGTCTAATATTTGACTAAATAATTAGTCGGTGTAGATCTATAAGCATTGGATCTCTAACATTGACTAAATAAATTAGTTCCCGCTTCCCATTATAATTATTAATTATCATCATTAAACTATCAAATATATTCCTCCGTTTCTTTTTACTTGTCACGTTTTATTTTTCGAGAGTTAATTATTTAAATTTTAACCTATATTTTAAAATATAATAATCAAATTGACTCTAAAAGGCAAAATATAACAAGTAAAAGAGAACGGAAAGAGCATATATTTAGTAGCTAGGAACTTGGAATCCAAGTACTTGATTTTGATGCTACTTAATTTAGTTTTATTTAGTAGTTAGTTTTGCCATTGTTTAACAAATTAGTGCTGATTATTTTCTTCTCACGTAAAGGGCCTAATTAAGTTGGCTAAAAAATTGTAATTTGTGAACATAGCAAGGTTTTCTTATTTAATTTGTTTGCTTTTAACTTGCCATCAGTCCATCACTAATGGTATATTTCAAAACTCAAGATATTTTCAAAAAATAATAGAATCAAGTTAAGGTTCAGCATTTTTTTTGTTTGGTCGAATCCCTGACATAAAAATCAGAAGAAATAAAAATATTAATCATTGGACCTTTCTTTTTTCCTTTTTATTAATTATTTAATAGAAAAATGAACTCTCGTCAACAAGCTTGTAAATTAAAGAGAATTTAAAATATTTTTATTATTAAAACTTCAGATAGTCAATTAACTGAATGACTAAAATACTCGTTAAAAAATGAGTATTGGTGAACTTTATATAAGGCACTTTTTTGTTTCATATTTTTTTTTTTGTAAAATGGTTGATTCTTAGCTTGTCAGCTAGTGAAGAATTCCTAGCATTTATTCTCTTCGCATGTCGACATTACTAAATGTTTTTGTTCAAATTATTTGTTAATTTATAAAATCAAATAATAATTAATTACTTTTTTTCTATTTTGTACTTCCTTTAATAAAAAACTAAAAGTATAAACAAACAAGTTTGTAAAAATTTTAAAAAACAATTAAGGCATAAATTAGTAAAATTATTTTCATAGTTTATAATTTCTTAAGAAATACGCAAAGAATAAAGTGGACAATCAATATAAAATGAAACGAATTAATGTTTAATGGTCAATCCCTTAATACTAAAATTATTAGAAACTTAAATAAGTATAAAGACAGATGTGTAGCACATGTTCAACTTTAATTATTTTACAATCAACCATACCCACATGGAGTATTTTATATATTATATATATAAAAAAATCCTTCTTTACTTAAACCTTTTAGATACTTCTCTTTCTCTTTTTTGTTTTTTTGCTCACATGTAGCTTCTTTTTTTTTAAACATATAAAGTTGAATATATAGGAAAATAATTAAATTACTACAAAGTTCCAAAATTGGTTCATTTGAATTCCAGAGATACACATCGTGTACAGAGTGACCAACACTAGAACATCCAGACCAATAACATGGTTTAAAACATTGAGATGTTATTTGTCCCAATATTATTATCTTTTTTTTTATTGTGTTGGGTCTATTTCATATACGACATCAAAACTAGTCACATATAATAATAATACATTTGTAATTACTATAATTTATTAATATCCAAGAGAGACATGAGCTTACCAGCTCAAGACTAGCTGCTCATCAAACATCCAATAATATTTGGCGGAATTCATCTATAGACACGTAAAATTGACACGTCTTTTTACTTAGATACTTCAAACAAATTTTGTATATTTTAAACATATGTAGTGGGCTTTAATTTATTGTGTCATTTTGACACTATGGGTGTTCGAAATGTATATACAAAGTTTACTAATTGAGCTGTCTAAATAAAAAGTCATGTCACTTTTAGGTATTCATTGACGAGTTCTGTAATAATATTTTGTATCCGCATCATTCCATGACACTCGATTGAAGAATTTGAAAATGAGTTATAATATTTTGTTCAAATATTTCGATTGAAATCCCAATAAATGGTATTTTTCATTTAGGTCTAGAGTATGGATTCCAACCAAACTAAAGGCCTTTACCTTGGCAATTACTTACGATGTATAATTTATTTTATTGTAATAGAGTTTACTGGCCACTATTTTCCTTATTTTAAAAAAATAGTCACTGTTATAAAGTTTTAAATTCTATAGATGAAATTGCATGATAACATCATGAATTTTATCGGTACAATCTAAAATTTCATGATAATGACTATTTTTTTAATTACAGAAAATGAAAAGGTGATTATTCGTAAATTCTATCCCTTATTCGAATCCCCAAAAAATTAGAACAAAAATAAAGAGAAATCGGCACTGGCATGACAATTATGTGCAAATAAAAGAACCCATTCTTTAACATATGACATTCGATAACACATACTTACATTTTAATTTTTTTTTATACGCAATAACCAATATTTATTTCAATATTTTCTATCAAATCTTTCTGCTTTATCTTTCGATTAATAAAATCTTCATAAGTTCTTTCTTGATTTTGTGTTGTGTTGCAATGTTAATTTTTCTTAGCTTTTTTGGATTATTTTTTATTGATTTCATTATTAAGTTGGAATTTTTGCATTTTCGGATTTTTTATCGATAAGAATCTAAAAATACCTATAAAGACCATTGAAGCTTGATTAAAAAAAATTGATTTATGTATTTGTGGTTTGTCAGGACTTGATGATATTTGGGTTTTGTTCAAAATATTTCAAGGAACTTGAATATCAGTTATGTGCAAGTGTTTGAAGATGCTTCTACGTAGATTTAAGCTAAATTTCATATTAAAAACTTGAGGTGTATATCACTTGAGATTTAATGACTCCAACTATGTATGCCCCATTGTATTTCATATGTATCCCTATGTATATAGGTGTATATCATGTACTCCTATATTTGTGTTTATCTCTATGAAAAATATTTGTGATAAACACCCATATAAATATATATATATATATATATATATACGTCAAGGATGTGTTTTCTAGGTCAGAATTTTAAGTCCAAATCAATTGTATATTGTCTTCATTAGTTTTAGATAAAAATGACTGTTAATTTCTTGAACGAGATAGGTATATATCTCTAGCATGAAATTAGGAGGAGCATGCTAAAAAAAAATGATATTGTGTTTTTTGTTAAGAGTATGTTTGATATTGCTATTGGAAGGCCATAAACACTTATTTTGGAAAAATAAGGTGTTTGGCTAATCACTAAATTGCTTTTAAATAGAAGCAGACACAGTTTTTCTGTTGTTAGGAAGAAGCTAAAGTTTCTGCTTCTTAAAAAAAGCAGAAGCAGAAGTAGAAAATTGTTTATTGCAAGACCAAAACATCCCTGTCATATATACATATTTATCAATATATCCCCTATATTTATTTATTTATTTATTTTTGTGATGAGTTTTTCGTATGTAGTGGTTTATATCATGTACTAATTTTTAAATTTATTTTGCTTGATACTTTTAATATATTTAAATCATCATGTTAATATTATATCAATATTTAATTTGTTTTTATATTCAGCTGTAATGACCCGGATCCGAAATGTCTTTCTTTTTATAATTTTGAATAGTCATTTAACTATAGTTAATTAATTTGCGGGTAATTTATTTATTATTAATAATAATGGGCCAAGTCTGAAATATTTAAATAGATTAGTAGGAATTATTACTTTTAATACGTAATTAATTTTAAAACGAAAAGAAATAGGTGGAAAAAAACTGACCTAAACGTGCGACTAAAAACAAAGAAGCTGAAAAAAAAGGGGGAATACTCTGGTGCCGTCGCATAGGAGCAATACCTTGAGGTAATCATTTTCAAATTGATATATGTTGTAGATGATTAGCTAATTCCTAATTAACAGAGGGTCATAGTAGTATTTTTTATTATTATTATTGGAGGGATAAAGTGTAGCCTCAATGTTGAATTCAAATCATATATGTTGTTCGTGATTTAAGAAAAATAATTTGCAGGGTTATAAGTGATTGAATGATGATTAGTTAATAATTATATAGTGATTACGTGATATGTTATTAGTTAGCTTTGGAGAAGTTAATGTTAATGCATCCTTTGGCAGTATGCCAATTTCAGTGGAATATCAATATGGCATCAATGATCAATAGTTTTGGAGTAATTGTTGGACGGTGAGTGCAACTAATCATTGGTAATCCTTGGTCAAACTAAAGTGATTACAGGAAAGGTGTATGGGTGTAAATTCTACGTAGTTATTACTATTTGATGGGTTAAGTTCATCGTAGAAATATTTTTTATAGGTATGATCTAGTTCTCGTATTTTTATAGTATGGGGTGAATGTAATTGAATAATAGGTGTACTGTTGTATAATATGAATACCATTAGATTTATGATATTTGGAGGAAAATAGACTCCCTAGGCTTGAAACTTAAGAACTTGATTTGAGGTTTGGGGTGAGTTTTTTGGGTCTAGGCTAAACCTATGGTAATATGGGTGTTGTTAGTTTCGAAATCTTATTGTTATTATGTACTTGAATAGATTGCATTGATTTGGAAGCTCAGTGAAAAGGGAAGGCTCAAGTCTCGGAGTGATTGTTCGGTTATTTGAGGCAAGTGGATTTCTAAACCCTTGTTAAGTGTATGAAATTCGTGTATTTCCTTGTAATATGTGTTTGGGGGTAATGGAACTTGGTGATGGGTTGACTTGTCCAC
>NW_006239576.1:102031-104173 GCF_000226075.1 Solanum tuberosum
TAAGTTGGGCACGTGGAGATCGTCCGTGCTGGGGATGGTGAGATGTTAAGATTATAATTTGGGCATGTGGAGATCGTCCGTGTGGAAATTGTTTGATTTATGATAGTGCGTTGAGATCGTCCGCACAGACACGTGGAGATCGTCCGTGTCGGTATATGGACCTCGCGAGTCCCCCATGGGTCATGAACTCTCGATGTTTTTCCGAGGAGTATCATGTATATACGGTTGAGAGAGTACTTGGTATTTTGAGGCATATCATTTCATGGTGTCATATTGCATTGCATCTCATGTCATTCTTCATTCTTGATGATTATGTGTTTTATTTGTGGTTGAAAAGTACTTGATATTTGATTACCTCTATTGATGAACTTGATCTTGTATCTTGTTGATATTTGTGAGTGCCTTTTTTGTGGAAGTTGTGATTGATGAATGTTGAGTTTGTTGTTGGAGGATATGTAATTTGTTAAAGTGATTGTTGTTGAGTTGGGTGCTATGTAACGGTGAACTGTTAGGTTGGGCTGGTTTATGCAGGTTGCAGTTGTGGAGGTTCGGTTGGTGTGTAAGGAGTACCCGTATTTTATCCCCTTAGCTTGTGTTTAGAAGTTTACTTGCTGAGTACCGTGTGGTTTGGTACTCACCCCTTGCTACTACATTTTTTTTGTAGGTTACTAGCTCGAACCTTTGTGATATTTTCTTTTCTCCTTGTCTAAGGCTTCTTGTGGAGGTTTGTGAGGTAGCTGCTTGTCATTTCAGCGGACCTTCTTTCCCTTTAATTATGATCTTGTTCTATTCTAGAAACAATGTCATTTGAAACTTGTATTTTCTTTCAACTTTGTTATAACACATTAGAGACTTGTACACGTGACAACCAGATTTTGGGGGTATTTTTTAGTTTATTATAAAAATTTCCGCATTTATTTGTAATAGTTAAGTTTTAGGATGACTTGTCTTGGTGGGATAAGACGAGTGTCATCACGTCTATTTTTGGGTTGTGACATCACCTATGATAATATTGATTGAAAATTTGAATATGTAGATTTTGATTTAATAAAAATATTTTTTTTGGTAATATATGCGCTACTACTTGTCCTTTTTCTTAGTTTAACTCTCAAAAATACTTTTAAAAAAAATAAAAAATCAATCAAGTACAAATTGCTTTTTTCAAAGTACTTTTCTGAAAAAAAAATTAAAAAAAAATACTTTTGAAAATAAGTATTATTTTTAGCAGGAATATCAAACAAACTCTAAATCATCGATTATATATGGCGATAGCTACCCAATGCCAAACTTTTCAAGCTTCAATAATTAAATCTAATCTTTAGCAAAAAAAATATGCCAATAAATACTTATGAATATATATAATTATCACTTGTCGAAATCTCCCTCACCTCCACCCCACACAACTACAAATAAAAGGATCAAACAAAAGCAACTGTTTGTTGTGTAAATTTTATAAATGTCATATATTATTGTAATATTTTCAAGTTATAGCAGTAGATTTAGACTTTCAAGTTATAACATTAAAAATTTCAGGTTCTAACAAATAATTTTTAAAAAAAACGGTTTTCAATAATTGAAAAAAGTTGTTTAAATAAAATAAAGAGATAAAAGAAAAATGAAAAAAAAAGTTTTTTAATGAAAACAAGTAATAAACTCAAATTGTGGTGTTAATTTAATTTGAATTTATTGTAGATAATTAATAAATAGCACGAATTAAGGGATTTAAACTAATTAAGATTATTGAGTATCCTTAATTCACTCAAATCAGTTAAAATCAAATAAAAATTTAGATTTTTTCTTCTTCTTTTTTCAACGTTTCTCTCTCTTCAATTTGCAAAAAAATAAATTCAACGTTTCTCTCTTCAATTTTCAACAAAAAAAATATCCCACATTCGAGTAATTGAAGTTTTTTTCATCTTTAAATTTTTTGATTTTGTTGTGATAGACAACTACGTATCAATTTCAATCAAACATGGTGAAAGATGGGATCCTTCGGGTTAGTATTTATTATTGTTTAACGTTTGTTTTAGAATGATAGCGAAATGAAACAAAAATGATCAAACTGTCGATTAATTGAAGGTGGAGTCATATTTTGTTAACTGTTGATATCATATTATGTTTACTGTTGTGAAATGTAAAAAA
>NW_006239576.1:104462-106311 GCF_000226075.1 Solanum tuberosum
AAAAAAAAATTAGAATTCTTGACGAAGTGTATTACAAGTGTTTTAAATTGGTATTAAATGTGAAATTGTTGAGTTTATATTAGTTTTGTTATTTCTGTATAAAGTTGGGTGACAGTAATTAATTATTTGGGACGAGAAATGTATATAGTTTGAATGAATAATCGTTTTGTATGAAATGTGTATTAAATGAGTATGAAAATGTATAAATTTGGTATGAATGATGATTGTTGTATGAAATGTGTATTAAGTGAGTATTAAATGTGAAGTATTATGTTTTGTATGAAATTTGTTTTGTAATATATTGTCTGAATGATATTTGTATGAAAAAATAATGACGATTGTGTATAATTTTGTTGTTATTATAATGATTTTTATGGATGAAATTTGTATTGTCTTTGGAATGAAAAGTTAATATTATTTAACATATTTCTAATTGATTTGTATAATGTTAGACTATTTTTTTTTTTAATGAAACAGAGAATTATGTTGATTTTCAAATGAAATGAATTATATATGAAAGAGGGTTGCTGATGTAAAATTCAAAAGGTCCAAAGTTACTTACAGTAGAAGTTGTCAAGTTGGCCACAACATGAAGCATGTTCAAATTATCATGTGCAAAACTAATGACTGTTTATTTGTTTAGACTATATATAATTTTTATTTTATTTTGTCATTTAGATTAATGTTTTGTTTTGATATGAAACATAATTGGTTTGAAGTGCATTATAAACTTAGTGTTTAATATACCGTTCATACTTTCTACACTGTTCATTCATTAATCATACAGATTGCATACTGTTAAAAATAAAATTTATTCCAGCTTAATACATAAGATAGTGTAAATATTAGTGATAATTATAAAAGGTAATTATGGTATCCTGAGTATTTAATTTAGTGTAAGTTTACATGAATATTAATTTGGTTTTCAACTGGTGTCCTACTATAAATAAATTTTAAACAAATTGCAGTTAGTGTTTCATTCCACACTAACTTCAGTTAGTGTCATACACATATTAATCAAAATTTCATACACGTTTTATCCAAACAAAATGTATAAAAATTGATAAATTCATATAATCACACAATTTATACCATTTGTATATCAATATTATATCACAATTCATATAGTATACAACAATAAAATATTAAACTCATACGCATACACGTATTAATCAGATTTCATACATGTTTCATCCAAAAAACATGTTTAGAATAGAAAGTAAGCATAATGTGATTTTTTTAGAAAAAATCAGTAGTTTGACAAATCATACCATTTTCATACCAATTTAATAATTTATACCATAAACACAGTTTAATAGACAATCACACCAATGTTAAAACGCAATTCATACCATTTGTACACCATTATTATATCACAATTCATAAAATTTTCAAAATCAAAACATTAAAGCGTAGTCATACACATATTAATCAGATTTCATCCAATAAATGTACAGTTTGAAAACACATTGATATTTTCAAAATAGTATCTTGAAATTGTAATAGGCAATCAGTAATTCATATGTAAACGGTATATGCCTGAAAGAAAACATATGATATTATATATCATCAAATACTTAAACCCAAAAAAATTGTCCAAAAGTTTAAAAAAAATAACTTTTTTGTTGTTCTTCTTGTTGATGGTTTTGAAGATGCTCCAACTTCTACATTTGTTTTTTTTTCTTTTTGATTTCAGTAACAAAATCAAAATTAAAATCAGAAGGGGTTTCAACAATTTCCCCCTTCCTCTTCTTCCCCTTTCGATTTGCAGGGGTGACCTTTGTTTTTCTTCATTTTTTCTCTCTTTGTCGCTCCTTCAACTTAGATGAACCATCCGTCGCCGAATTTT
>NW_006239576.1:106414-107283 GCF_000226075.1 Solanum tuberosum
TAATATATTAAAATTTGAAACATGAACATCATCATTAGAAGTTCCTTCACCCAATCTGGAACTCTTTCGAGACATTTCAATGAGTTTCTTAGACATAATTTTGTTGGAAAAAAATATTGGACGAAAGATTGAAAGTTGATGCAGTTGGCTGGTGAGAAAAATGGGAGAGAAGAAGGTGAAAGTGGGGTGAGAGCGTGTATAGTTCGATAGGTGTGGGGGAAGGATGGTGGGATTGACTAATGGGAGGTTATGAGTGTAACATTAAATAAGGAAGTGTAATCAATGTAAAATCCATAAATATATGTAACTGATAATTTCAGTTTTAAAAAAGGAACTAAAATCAAATTAATTAAATATTATTAATTAATAATATAAATATATAAATAGATTAATCATTTATTAAATAAATTGAAATTAAATTTTAAATTAATTAAATTTAATTGATATGTCATAACCCGTAATTAAACTGTTATAAGTAAGAATTTTTTAAAAGTAGGTTTAAAACTTGTAATATTGTCTCTTAAATGTGTATATGGTGTGATGATTCCCTGTTTGATCCATATATTATGCTACGGATAATGTCGGTAAAATGATCCCATATTTTGGTAACTCGTCCAACCCGCCCATATTTTAATGGGTTGGGTGAGTGACTTTTTACATGGGTAAAATATGGGTTGATACCCATATTCAACCCATAAAACTATGGGTAAAATATGGATTAGCCAAAGGGGTTAAGCTTCTAACTTTTATTCACTCAAAAATCATGATATCACTAAAAAAAATTGCAACTTCTCTTCCTTTTTATGTTCTTCTATAGAACTAATTATTTTTCTCTATAATTGAAAAGGTGAAGTCTTTGGCCCTCCAAA
>NW_006239576.1:107711-144939 GCF_000226075.1 Solanum tuberosum
GTTGACTATTATGATACAATAAAACTAAATGAAGCATTTTCAACATTTTTCATCTAAAAAAAAACTAAAATATTTTCTCCATGTTGAATACTTAAGTAGAGTACTATTTACTCATGAAAATATGGATAAATATGGGTAAACTAGTATTTTATCCAATCCATTTTTACCCATATCAACTATGGGCGGGTTGAATTATTACTCATTTTATGTTGACCCATTTTCAACCCGCTTAAATTTGATCCAACCCGCCCATTTTCCACCACTAGCTGCGGACTTGCATGGTCCATGTCTTAAAGGTCCAATTAATTTGATTGGCCCAATGGATACATATTATGGAAAATTAAGCAAATACCCTATAAAAATAAAATAATTACAAACATATAGCCTTTTATATTCATACTTCACTAAATAATTATATTATATACCCCCAACTAATTTCGTTTAACTGATACTAAATCAGTATCATATACCGTATTAGTATCATTAAGGTTGATAATTTCGTTTAATTGATACTAAATCAGTATAAATATATTGTATTCATTATCAATCTTAATGAATTGGGGTATGGACTGTACTTTTTTTTTATTTTAGAGAATGGATATTTCTTGAATTACTTTGGATTGAGGTATGAACATGTAATTATTTTGAGTTTTTATGGTCCATTTACGTAGTTTTTTTAAATATTAATTATACATTTATATTACTTACACAAGAAAGTGTTGAAAATATTGAATATTAATTACATTGTAAACAACAATTTAAGAAGGCATAGTTGAGCAGCTTCAGTTGTCTGTTTGGTAGTTTTTATTTCGTGGTCTTTATTTTGTTTATGGTCTTTGTAGTTAAAGCTGAAGCTTTGAGTTCAAACCCCTAAAGCTTTACTATTTTTTTGTTTGTTAATATGTTCTATATTTTAAAATTATGTTAAAATTATTATAAATCAAAATAATTAACATTTTAAAATTTGATTATATAATTTAAAGATTATGTAAGAAGTACTATAAATCATAATAATTAACAATTTAATATATTTAAAAATTTTAGTTGACTCTCGAAATTCTTCCAATGACACATACGTTGGGACACAGAGAGTAACACATTCTTTGAAAATTACGTAAAGAGTATAATAGATCACAATAATTACTAATAATTCAAATATTTTAAAACTATATAAAAATTTAATTGACTCTTCAAATTTTATCAGTATCACATAAATTAAGATAAAATGAATAATATTATTAGGTCAGTGTGCAATACAGATAAAGATTAGAGTATATCCTCCTCGTAGGGTTGAGAACAATATAGCTTTCGACCTTGAATATATTCCCCCGTTCCACATTAGTAGATCATTTTCTTTTTTATACGCATAACAAAAAATCATAAATAAAAAAGTTATTTTACTAATTCACCCTTAAAAATTTTCTAGGAATGTAAACACTTTAAAAAAGAATTCCAATTGCAAGTGTAAAATCTAAAAAAATTAATTTATACTTTTTTGATATAATAAGGTGGACAACTAAAATGATATAATTATTTTTAGTAAGATGATAATATGGGAAGGAGGGAGTAATTATTAAGATTTATTACATGTCCACATAAAATAATAATATACATAACATAATTTTATTTTTAAAAATATTGTGTAAAAATAAAGAATAAGATTCTTAAAATGGAACTTAATTAAGCTTGTAGGATATGCTAATTAAGATGTATGAAAGGTTGAAATACTTTTATCTTGATTTTTTTTTTAGCTTATGCTTTGTAACAAGCAAAAATTGCTGTACTTATATTTAAAAACAGTTGTATTGATTGACCAAACAACTTCATTTTTTTATTTTCTCAAAGTGCTTTCGGCGTCTTGATTGATGGGCCAAACATGCTATAAATTAGGTTGTGTATCGGTTAGTTTGATCTAGTTTTGAAGTTTATCGATTCGACTTATCGGATATCGATTTGTAGACATGCTAAACCGTTATAGGAAAACCATCAAGATATTGCTTTATCAGTTATCAATTTATTGCTTATTGATTGTTATTGGTTTTACTGTTAAAATTGATACAAAAAAATAATTGAAAATCAATTAGAAATAAGGCGACAAACCAAATGAACCATGCACATGTGTTTACAATCTCCATCTTTCTCAAAAGCAAATATTGTTACATTGTAGAATAACCAAGAGTTTGAGACAACCAGAAATAAAAGTATGAAACTCAACTCTAAGGGCCCGTTTGGCCATGCGATATGATATCATGATATGAAATCATGATATGGTATCATGATAAGGAATCATGAGATGAAATTGAAGGTTTGTTTGGACATGCGATTTTACGCTGATTTCATCTCACGATACCATATCGTGATATGATATCGCATGGCCAAACGCCTACTAAGTAAACGACTTTATATTCAAAATGGTATAAATATAATTATTTAATTTGCTATTGAATTATCGATTAACCCTTTTTTAAAAATCGTCAAACCATTAAAAATCGATAATCCAATAATAAAAAGAAATCAAAATCATCACCAAGTTAAACCAATAACACATTACTATAATTTTTTTGAATTATTAATCTCGATTCGATTTTGAACCGTCCTAGGTTACGTTCATTTATATGTGAAGAAAGATTAATTATATGTTTCTAATTAGTATACTACATAACCCTTTCTCATACATATGGAATAGTAACTTTTATGGGGATTTTTATCTTTGGTATATAAATTGTTTGACAAGAGTCAAGAGGTGAAGAAAGAAGAGTAGAAGGGCAAAGAGTGGCGCCGCGAAGAGGAAGAGAAATAAGTATACAAGCAAATCAAGAATACAAAGGGACATTACAGAAAAGAAATAATCAAGATTGAGTGAAATGGCGTCAACAGCTACATCATCATCTGGGGTTGGGAAGAAGAGGCAGAAGAAAGGCCAAAAACAACAAGAGGTTACCAATGTTGCAGAATCCACCCAGATTCGGGTTGCCCAAGTTCTTGAACAGTTTCGTGCTTCTAATGATGAAGGTAACAATTATTTGATAAACCCCATTTACTTCACCTTGTTTAGTTGTTGAGAAAATAGATTAATACTTTATTGGTTGTAGGTTAATATATCATGTTTTGTTTGTTGCTATATGTGGTGCTTTGGAAGCTGGATTTTGATAAAAAGATATATTTGATGATTAAAGATTGTAAAATGTTTTGTATAAACTATGTCTTGACGATTAAAGATTGTAAAATATTGTGTACAAACTATGTTTTGATGCATAAAGATTGTAAATTTTTTATGAAAATTGAGTGGGGTTAGTTATATGAAATCCTAAATGTGTTTAAGTTGCATTTCGTTCGTACACTTATTAATTTGTAAAAGACAAGTTAGGGGTTTTCAGTTTTCTGCTATAGCTAAAAACAGCTTAAAGATGTGAATAGCTCTATACAGAAGAGACACAAATACAAACTGAATTGGGGTAAGAGGAAGGTACACAATCAGGTGGTATGTGGTTTTAGTGGCATAGTCTAATCTTTGCAAAAGTGTTATGCTTTTCATTGGCAACTATTACATTGGTTATGATTTATGTTCAATTTATGCTGCTGGTTCCCTTTTCTGTAGTTGTTGTATTTTGTAGCATCCACATGTAAAAATGCTGCTACTTGGAACTTCAAACAATAAATATGACTTTTTTTTGGGGAGAATTGATAGGAAGTAGTCTGGACACATTTTAACCACTCTCTTGATACTTAGATGATACTTTTAATTCCCTTTTTCTTCTATAATTGCCCATTACATGTAAATAAGGTAATTCTGACTTTATTCAACAAAAAAATGTGAATGAGATAATTCTGATTTATATGTTAAATGTTATAAGTCACTACTGTAAAATGTAAAATATTAATTCTTCTCCATTTGTTTTCAGCATGGGTTCTTCACTACTGTATTGCTTTTCATACTTAATTTTTTATATGTTTTACTTGAGTCAATGGTCTATCGGAAACAATCTCTCTACCTTCTCAAGGGTTGTTGTTGTTGTATGTAAAATGTTATGGATATCTATTTGTTGATGCAGTGTACACATTTGAATCAAACCTTTCAAATCGCGATAGAGCTGCAGTTCATATGTTATGCCGGAAAATGGGAATGAAATCAAAAAGTTCTGGGTACGTGTAGTAAGTTTCAGCACTATGACATGTTACTTGTATTTTTCCATAGCATCTTATAGTAACGTGCCATCATAATTCTCTGGCTGCTAAATAGACAGGGTAAACTTTTTCCTTTTCTGACTTAAGATGATGATGGGCCTGTCTTATCTTAGGCGTGGGGATCAACGTCGTATATCTATTTTCAAGACTAAACAGAACATGGACACACTGAAAGGAAAGGATGTGCTAAGTTGTTTTAAATTTTCGGAGGAGGCAAAATATGCTCTACAGGATTTATTTACGCGATATCCACCTGGTGATGGGGAGACAAGTGAACAAGTAGTCGGGAAACACAGTAAGAAATTTGATAAATTACGAGGAAAGAAGGATGATATGTTCTGTAAGCCTGCGATGAGCACGTCTGAAATTGCAAAAAGGGTTGAGTCATTTGCGTCAAGAATAGAAAAAACCCCAAACATGAGACAGGTTTTCTTCAATCTTCTATTTAGAGCTGACAAATATTATATACTGTTGCTCTTGATTTAGCTTGTAATATGCTTTCAGAAAAAAATAGAACAACAAAAGAATTAGTAATGGCTTGTTGGTTATTTACTTGCAGATTACATTACAAAGGTCTAAGCTTCCAATTGCTTCCTTCAAGGATGCTATTACATCAACTATAGAATCTAATCAGGTGACCATTATATAGCATCAAACAGTATGACATGACTACGCCTTTCTACTTTTGCTTCTCCAATCTCTATCAATCAATGCTGCCGTCATTATGTTCAAACTGAGAACGGTCCTTGAGATGAGATAAAGGCTTGTTTTCATTCGTCAAGACTGCACTTCTTACCCTCAAAAATAGAACATGTTGGCACTGCTTGTATCATATTTTGGTTTAATGCCTGCTATGGGGTTTGGATGCTTGGTAGTTCTCATCTTGGCTGGACTATTTTCCATGTGCAGGTGGTCTTGATCTCTGGTGAAACTGGATGCGGGAAAACTACACAGGTTAGAACTTCAAACCTTTATTTAGTCTGTGTTCTTTAGTATTTCTCAAAGAAGATGTAGTATTACTAGATATAACTTTTCCTCCCTATGATTCAGGTCCCTCAATTTATTTTAGATCATATGTGGGGTAAAGGCGAGACATGTAAAATTGTCTGTACTCAGCCACGACGAATTTCTGCCACATCAGGTTGGCACTTTATGCCCGCTCTGAAGGATTCATTTCTTTTCATGTGTTATGTGGAATGTGGTAATCAGTTCATAAATGTTCTGAGTATTGCTTGTCCAATGTGCAGTTTCTGAGAGAATTTCTGCTGAAAGAGGCGAAAGTATTGGGGATACTGTTGGTTACAAGGTACTACACTGTTTCTAATTGAGTTATTTCTTTTTCAATTTTGCTGGGTCACTTTTTCCTTTGACAAAGATATAAGTAAATTGGGTTTGGCAACTGTCTTTTGTGAATGACACGTGTACTCCTTCCCTTTACCAATATTTATTTTATTCTTTTGGTATTGGGACTAAACATTTTGACCCAGTACAAAATTTTTCTTTTTCCTTTCTTTTACTTACTCAAAAAAAGATTTCAAGACCTCTCTGCTCAATATCAAGCTAAAAACAATAACTGAGAACATGTTCAGACTTTCAAACTTGATATCCATATCAAGAACTTCTACAAGAGTCAGATGATTAAGTGCAAAAAAGGATGAAAGTTCAAAGTGAATCAAATGGAATGATTTCTTTTGGTAAGTTAAGGTTTAAATCATATAGAATAAATTATGACGATTAGCAGTATCAAATAGGAAAAACTGCTAATCCTACCCATGTTTAAATGGATATCCTATCAAATCCATTTGAAATCCAGGTTGGAGGTTTTTTACTTTATTAAAAAGGATTTTGTGATGGTGGAGTTCATTCTTTGAAATTCTTTCCTTTCTAAAGTGGAGGGTCAAATAAAACTTTTATTTGTGAGGTGAGGTAAACCTGAATCAATGCTTCTGTTTCTTACTTATCTGCGACTTATCACATGATTTTCAAATTCAAGAAGCGTTCCTAAACATAAATCAGGCGTGCGCAACAGGGGAGGGATCTCAGCAATAGCTTTCTCATATGTGGTGCTTACTTTGTGATGAGTGGCGTTAGTTTTCTGGTTGTTCTAACACTCTTAATGCCTTCACTGTCACTGCTTCACCCCCCCACCACCAAAAAAAAAGATGAGTGACGTTAGTTTTCTGGTTGTTCTAACACTCTTAATGCCTTCACTGTCACTGCTTCTCCCCCCAACCCCCCCACACTCACCACCACCACCACCAAAAAAAAAACAATTGAAAAAAAGTCTTCTTGCCTCTTAACCATTCTTCGCATGTAAAGTTATGTACGGCCTTTAATTACTGAGTTGTGGTGAATTCCAGATACGGCTGGAAAGCAGAGGTGGGAAGCAGTCATCAATCATGTTTTGTACCAATGGGATTCTACTGAGGGTCCTGATTACCAATGGAAGTGCCAGCTTCAACAAGGAGGCTCCTGGGAAAATGGGCAAGGATCCCATTTCTGATATAACCCACATCATTGTGGTACTTATCATTTCAATCTTTAATTAATGTTCTTACATATGCTCTGAAGCATTTTATACTTTAATTACTGCTCTGACATATGCTTTGACCTCTTCTTGTGAGCTGTTAATCAACTGCTTTTATGAAGTTACTGCATCATCCACTACCTCTCTTAACTCAATTGTGTTGTTGCAATTAAGAATGCGGTGAAGATTAATTAACACTTCTTTAAGATGTACGATGAAGTTACTGCATCATCCACTACCTCTCTTAACTCAATTGTGTTGTTGCAATTAAGAATGCGGTGAAGATTAATTAACACTTCTTTAAGATGTACGATGAAGTTACTGCATCATCCACTACCTCTCTTAACTCAATTGTGTTGTTGCAATTAAGAATGCGGTGAAGATTAATTAACACACTTCTTTAAGATGTACGAGAGGGCCACTTTACTCATTGGTCATCTGGAGATCATGTCCTGAAAGTATATCTAGGATTACCTAGTTGTTGCAATTAAGAATGAGGTGAAGATTAAATTAACACATTTCTTTAAGATGTACGAAAGGGCCTCTTTACTCATTGGTCATCTGGAGATCATGTGCTGAAAGTATATCTAGGATAACCTAGATGCTGATTGGTGCAAAATCTTATTTCTGTTTCTATGCTACAAAAGCTTTGTTGCTCTTTAAATTTATGGAGGGGTTTTGCCGATACATATAACAGAATTATATTCGATTTTTGCAGTATAAGCATTCATGGTCAAAGTTATTGCTATCTTTTGAGGAGCATGTGGAGCTTTCTTGTGTCGTCTGGTTTATCATTATGCTTAGCAGTTTTTCTTTTTCATAAAAAGATCTAAATGCAACATTACAAAAATGGACCATTTATCATTTTGTTGGAATCTCATTTTGAGTTGTAAATTTGAGTTTGCAAAATAATTCCTATTGAAGGCTTTTGCCTTTTCTTCCCTTTTAGAAATGTAGGGCTTGATCAGAATCAACATACTTCTTTAATCCCTGCGTTTAAGGCTTAACTGTCAATAGTTGGTTTGGGCTTGGGACTTCCATGTTCTATGTTGCGCGGACTCTTCATTTTTGCAGCTGAACCCATCTCGACGCGACTCTGGTGCGGGTGCGGGGTGCGTGTCAGATTCGGTCAATTTGATCCAGATACTTTGACCAGAGCTGAGGAAAAAAAATGGGGAAGAAGAGATCAATTAAAGTTGACGACTTTTTCTCCGATGAAGTTGTCGTATGGTCTGGTTGCTCCATGGAAAAAAATAGAGAAAAGGTATTTTCTTGTACAAGAGGAGGCGAAGGCTTCATGGGAAAGAAGAAAGAATTCTAAGTCTTTTTCTTGAAAAAGAAGAGAGACTTTTTCTTGAAAAGGAACAGAGCATGCTAAGGGTTTCTTGGGAGAAGAAACGTCTTTCTTGGGAGAAGAAAGGGCAACGCAGCACTTTAATGAATTGTACTATCTAATTTAAGTTGGGCTATATATATATATGATTATAATTTTTTTTATAATAAATAAAAGGAATTATAATTTTAAAAAAAAATTTAATTAGTAACAAGTCATAATTAATTTATGCTTTTAAATGGCCCGATGTAGGAGAGTGCATTATTTAGATTAAGCCTTAAAATCAAATCAAATTGAACCGAATTCTGATTTGATTTAGTTTATATTTTATGTTTGTACATCTATAATTGATATACTTCTACGTATAGTGTTTTACAAGATATTTAATAATAATATTATTATTATTATTATTATTATTATATTTTATAATATTGAATATTTTTAGCCGAATCCCCGCACCCGTATCCATGCTCGGATTCGCACCCCCGAATCTTAAAATTTAAATTTTGCCTAATCCGACTCTCGGATTCGCATTCATCTCGGATACCCGAGTCCGAGCAACTTAGTCCATGTTGAAGGTCTCAAGTTTGAAACCCCTTGCCGGCAAAAGCAAGGGGTTTTCTTTCTTGGTCGAGCTCGTCGCATTGGGTTTGCCTAGTGGGGGTTAACTCTCCTGTGTAGTTTGCGAGTTATTGCATAGGAGCTGGGGTTTTACCCTGTGCGCGCCCAAAGGGTAGCGACTGCGGGTTTCCCTTGTCATAAAATAAATAAAATACTATACTCGCATCTGGGGAAGTCAACAATGTGAAGTATGAAGTTGACAAGTTTATCTATTCCGATGATGATAACATAACAATCTTTGAATACTGAGGGATCCCCTACAAAATATTTCATAGTTCTCTCCACTCGAGTCATGGATTTGCATTTCCATGCATCTTCATAGTGTTGTCTTTTAGGGTAATAACAAATAAACAAACAAGAACATACCTAGTATAATCCCACGAGTAGGGTCTGGGGAGGATAAAGTGTACGCAAACCTTATTCCTATCTCTTGAAGATAGAGAAGCTGTTTATGAAAGACCCTTGACTCAAGTAACACATATCAAAGAATATATAAAAGAAAAAAAGAAATACCAAATAATAAAGGAAGCATTACATAACATTCTTGAAAAAGAACAAAATAATGCGGTAATAAAAGCACAAGAAACAATCGGTGGTTTGTCATAAAAAAGAAACAATCTATAGTAATAGATATCGAAGGACAAGAAATAGGTATGGTGCACCAAACTACTACCAACCCTATCTGGTAAAAAAGTAAGACAATGCTCAACTACCAACTAACCTTCTACTTTAATCAGCGACCTCCCTTTCCCTTAATCTAAGGTCATATCCTCGGTAAGCTGAAGATACGCCATATTCTGTTTAATCACCTCTCCCCCATACTTCTTCGTCCTACTTGTGCCAATCTCTCACACCTTTTCATTGGGGCCTGTGTACATATCCTCTTCACATGTTCGAACGATCTCAACCTCGCTTTCCTTATCTAGTCCATCATGAAGGCCACTCTCATCTTGTTCATGATATCTTTACTCCTAATATTATTTGTTCTAGTATGTTGACATATCCACCTCAAGTCCTCAACATTCTCATCTTGTGAACATGAGAGTTCTTAATTGGTCAATACTCCACCCCATGCAACATAGTCTGTCTAATAGGCACTTTGTAGAACTTACCTCTAAGCTTTAGCGGAACAGTCTTATTATAGAGGACTTCGGAGGTGAACCTCTATTTTTTCTACCCCGCACCTATACGATCCATAACATCATTGTCTATATCTCAATTTCATTAAATTTAAAACCCAATGCACTTGAAACTTTTTTTTTTTTGGGATGGCCTGGTATCAAGCCTCACTTCCATGCCAACCTCATGAGTTGCATCATTGAACTTGCACTCCAAGTATGTAGTTTTGATCCTACTCAACTTGAACCCTTTAGAGTCCAGGGTTTGTCTCCAAACGTCCAGACTCCCGCCTAGGGTTAACTCCACTAGGAGTCTCATTAATCAATACTATGTCATTTGCTCATACACCATGGTGCTTCACCTTAGATATGGCATGTCAATTTATCCATCACCAAGGTAAAACAAAAAGGAACTTAGAGATGACCCTTGTGCAACCCCATCACGACTGGAAAGTGCTACGAGTCTCCTTCAGGCCTTGGCTCCATCGTACATGTCCTTAATCGTCATAATGTATGCCGTCGGTGCACCTATAGGCCTTGGGACCATTTCCACCTATCTTTTTACTATCTGAATGACATGTAGTAGATCTCCCCGACATGAAACCGAAATGGTCATCGAAACTAGACATACCCCTCCTCATCCTTATTCGCACCACTTTCACCTATTTTTTCATAATGTGGCATAGCAACTTAAACCCCATGTAGTTGTTGCAGTTTTGAATATCGTCTTTGTTCTTGTACAAGGTAATCATTTAGTCCACCTCCATGCTTCGGGCATTTTTGTCATCTTAAAAATGACATTTAACAACTTAGTTAGCCACTTTAAACCCGCCTATTTGTGATCTTCCAAAAATTCCACTGGGATCTCATCTGGCATGATCGCTCTTCCTTTGCTCATCCTATGAATAACATCCTTAACCTCCTCAACCTTTATATGCTTACAATACCCAAAATCCCGACGACTCTCGATGTGCTCTAAATCACCCTTCACAATGTCCCTTACTCCGTCTTCATTTAAGAGTTTTTGGAAGTATGTATGTCATCTTCATGTAATGAGTTCCTTATCCACTAATACGTTGCCTTTCTTGTCTTTGATGCACTCCACTTGGTCTAGGTTTCTCACCTTGGCTAGCCTGTACATCTTCTTATTCCCACCTTTGTCCTCTAGTTCCGCATAAAATGTTTGAAAGCTTTCGTTTTTGCTATCGTCACCTCTGACTTTGCTCATTCCTCTCCATCTTATACCTTTCCCTAGTCATCCACGTCTCCTCCCCGTCCTTGCTCTCCACAAACTTTGCATTAGCAACCTTTGTTTCCACTTTCCCTTGAACTTCTCCATTCCACCGCCAATCCCCTAGATGTCCTCCAAAGTTACCCCTTGAGACCCGCAACAACTTTCTCGTTGCTTCCTTGATGCAACTAGTTGTCCTATCCCTTGCATCACCACTACTCCCCCAAGCCCCCATCGCCATCTTCTCCCTCATCTCCCGAGTTTTGACAGCTATCAAGCCAGTGTTGTCAAAGGCACGCTTAAAGCGCGCTTAAGCCCTACAGTGAGTCTCAAAACATGTTGAACGATTCACCTTGCTTTATGTGCACTTTAGTGTCGTGATCAAGGTTCTAAGACATACTTTTCCTTGCCAATGAGTCTCTTCCAAAGAGGCGAAACTAAACAATTGATATTTCACCTTATCGTATTTTGTTTTCAATTTCTTTGTATACATATTTGTATTTCTTTTTCCCTTGGTGCCTTTTTTTAATTAAAGCCCATGCTTTATTTGCGCTTTGCACTTAAAAGCCCCAACGGACCTTGGCGTTTTTTTGCGCTATTTGCTTTTGATAACATTGAGTCAAGCAACCCCATTTGATCCTTGGCTGATCTCACTTAACTCTCCTTTTTCTCTTAAGCTCCAAATCCATCGCTGAGCTTATTTGGGTTGTAAGATTCTCACTCAGGATAGACCTTATCTGTTTATCACCCTTACTAAGGAGTTAACTATCAATGTGAGTCTTAGCCAACAAACTACGGAAGGTCAGTAAGTGTTCCTCCTTCTTGGGGGAACTCGAGCTAACTACCACCAACTCAAGCTTTTGCTAAATCTAAATGCGAGGCTCCTCCTTTGTTTCTATCCCCAAAGCCATAACTTTCTTTTAGGGTAATATGAAGACTCCTAATATTTGCAGTATTTTTCGAGATAATTTTGAGGTAAAAAACCACAAGTTTCTAGATACATTATTGATAGATGTATAGAACAATGACATTAATGAGTTACTTGAGTGTTTGGTTTCTAACAGAGCCTTTTATACTCAGAGAAAGTCTAAATGGTCAAATATAGCAATTCTCCTATTGCAATATGTCATTGTGAATTGAATCATATCCTGAATATTACTCAAGATTACATGTAGAAAACCGTAACCCAAGTGCAAGTTTTAGATTTGTGGGAGTAATATTTTTGTTTCTTCCATCTTTTGTCTGTATCTGGTGTGTTCCTTCTGAAGTTATGATGTTCATATTTCTCTTTCTTCTTTTTCCTTCTATCACAGTTCTCTGCAACAATATATTTAGTTACTATCATTTATTTACTTTTTTACTTGGCTCTTTGATTTATGTTTGTATCTCACAAGTCCGGCTTCAATCTGTGTGGTGTTTGTTTTGTTGCTTGCAAAGTTCATTTGTCATGTTAATCCTTCTCTACTTCTGCTTGTAGAGATGCTTATATTTTCTAATTTGACACATTCTCAGCTGTGCTTCTTCTTTGTTTTTTACTGCCTAACAAACTTCAAATTTCACAGGACGAAATTCATGAGAGGGATCGCTACTCCGATTTCATGCTCGCTATTCTCAGGTGCATTGGTTTAATCTATTTTATTAGTTACATAGATATGTGGATTATAATTTTGTCCGTCATGAATGATCTTTCTGACAGGAATTGGGATCATAATGTGCTAATTTTTGGCTTGCCAACTGGCCAAGTCAATTAACCTCCTTTCTGTAGCTTATTTATGCAAACCTGTCTGGATTATAGAAATTAGCTTGTCATTTTCATTCAAGAAACATAAAAAGGTGTCACTACTTAATTCCTTTCAATTTAAACCACTGTGAAACAGCAAATGTTCAAGTTGATCTTTCTTTACTTGTAGGGACTTGCTTCCTTCATATCCAAATTTGCATTTGGTAAGACTTCTCATTTTGCTTTTGTATTGTAATAAAACAGTGCCTCTTTTTCTTGTTTTTATTCCAGTAATATGTATGTGGTTTTATGATATAATCAATTGAATGGACCTCCAAACAGGTTCTGATGAGTGCTACACTGGATGCTGAACGTTTTTCAAAATACTTTGGTGGCTGCCCAGTTATCCGAGTCCCTGGATTTACTTATCCTGTAAAACCTTTCTCCTAGTTTCTATATGCTGATTTATCTCTTTGTTGATTTATGATGTGAGTTTTTGAAGTATTTACACGCCTCTACACCTATGCCAGGTAAAAACATTCTATCTTGAGGATGTACTTTCTATTGTAAAGTCAACTAAAAATAATCACCTTGATTCCACCTCATCCAGTGTCATGCCTGAGGAATCAATATTAACAGAGGAGTACAAAGTTGCCTTAGATGAAGCAATTAATCTGGCTTTTTCAGATGATGATCTGGATCCCCTTTTGGATCTAATATCTTCTGAAGGGGGACCAAAAGTTTTCAATTATCAGCATTCTTTGAGTGGAGTGACGCCATTGATGGTGTTTGCTGGAAAAGGCCGCGTTGGTGACATTTGCATGCTCCTCTCTTTTGGTGCTGACTACCATTTACGTGCTAATGATGGGAAAACTGCTCTAGATTGGGCTGAGCAGGAGAATCAGACAGAAGCTGTTGAAATAATTAAGGAACACATGGAGAAATCATCTTCCAGTTGTGAGGAGCAGCAACATTTACTTGACAAATACCTATCAACAGTTGACCCTGCACTGATTGATGATGTCCTTATTGAACAACTATTAAAAAAAATATGCATAGACTCGGAGGACGGGGCCATCCTTGTTTTCCTTCCTGGTTGGGAGGACATTAACAGAACACGAGAGAGATTGAGAGCAAGCCACTATTTCAATGATCAGTCTAAGTTTTCAGTGATCCCTCTCCATTCTATGGTTCCTTCTGTGGAGCAAAAGAAGGTTTTTAGACACCCTCCTCCAGGCTGCCGCAAAATCGTTCTTTCAACTAATATTGCTGAAACTGCCATTACCATTGATGATGTTGTTTATGTAATAGACAGTGGACGAATGAAAGAAAAAAGTTATGACCCTTATAATAATGTTTCAACTCTTCAATCATCATGGGTCTCAAAAGCAAGTGCAAAGCAAAGAGAAGGGCGTGCTGGGCGGTGCCAGCCAGGGATTTGTTATCATCTTTATTCAAAACTTCGAGCAGCTTCATTGCCTGATTTCCAGATTCCTGAGATTAAGAGGATTCCTATAGAGGAACTATGTCTTCAGGTGCTTCATTATTCTTCCTTGTCATTTGGGAATATGATTTTCATACTGGAAATACTTTGCATGATGATTAGGTGAAATAACTTTTACCAGTTCAAATAAAAAAGATGATTAGGTGAAATATATTGAGCTTGTTGGTAGTTGAAAATATTAGCTAGGGATGAAAGGACGTGAAGAAACTTGTAATAATGAAAATAAAAAGTAATTCAGTAGACTTTTGAAAGTTATTCTAGTTTTGTTAAACAAATCTACTCACAGTGAATGTAAAATATTTAACAAAAGAGCTTGCTATATAGCAGTTTAAATACCTTTTCTTTGGCAGGTCAAGCTTCTTAACCCTGATTGCAAGATAGAAGAATTCCTGCAGAAAACACTTGACCCTCCGGTTTATGAGACCATACGTAATGCAATCATTGTTCTTCAAGATATTGGGGCGCTGTCATTTGATGAGAAACTTACAGAGCTTGGAGAAAGGCTAGGATCTTTACCAGTTCATCCGCTTACAAGCAAGATGCTTTTAATTTCCATCTTATTGAACTGCCTTGACCCAGCATTGACTATGGCTTGCGCTTCTGACTATAGAGATCCATTTACCCTACCTATGTTGCCAAATGAGAAGAATAAAGCTGCAGCTGCAAAAGCTGAGTTAGCCTCATGGTATGGTGGAAGAAGTGATCAATTAGCAGTTGTGGCTGCGTTTGAGGGCTGGAAAAATGCGAGAGAAACTGGTCAAGAATCGAGGTTTTGTTCTAAGTACTTTGTATCTTCAGGCACTATGCATATGCTATCAGGAATGCGTAAACAACTTGCATCTGAACTATTGAGGAATGGGTTTATTCCCGGAGATGGATCTTCCTGTAACCTTAACGCACAGGATCCAGGCATACTACATGCTGTTCTTGTTGCTGGTTTGTACCCTATGGTTGGAAGACTGCTCCCGCCTCTGAAAAATAATAAGAAGGCTGTCATTGAGACTGCAGGTGGTGATAAAGTTCGATTAAGCCCTCATTCAACTAACTTCAAGCTTTCATTCCAAAAATTCTATGAGCAACCATTAATTGCATATGATGAGATAACTCGTGGTGATGGAGGTCTGCTTATAAGGAATTGCACTGTCATTGGGCCACTCCCACTGTTGTTGCTGGCAACAGAGATTGTAGTGGCTCCTGGAAATGAAGAAGATGATGATGGCAATGATGATGATGAAAGTGATTATGAAGATGCTGATGAGGACAATGGCGAGGAAGGTAATATTAAAGCAGATCTGTCAGAAGCCCATCAAGGAGAGAAAATTATGTCTTCTCCTGATAATACAGTTAAGGTCATTGTTGATAGATGGATTCCTTTTGAGTCAACAGCTCTTGACGTTGCTCAAATTTACTGCCTAAGAGAGAGATTAGCTGCAGCAATTTTATTCAAGGTAATTTTTTTTGTTCTGCATTGTTTTAAAGAGAGAACCTTACGCCTCCCCTCCACTCCCCAAGCAAAATGAGAAGAACAGAAAGAAAAACAACACAAAGTAATTAGGGTATCATTCTGTTGCTATGTCAAGATAGTTACTGACATATGTGGCTTTTGGTTGGTCTAATGTGTAAGTGAATGTTATTACAGGTCACACATCCTGGAAAAGTTCTTCCTGAGGTTCTTGCAGCCTCTATAAATGCAATGGGTTGTATCTTGTCTTACAATGGGATGTCAGGAATATCATTGCTGCATGAGCCTGTGGACTCACTTACTACAATGGTTAGTGCTACTGAGATTGGTCAATCTGATCCTGGGTGGAATAACAGAATGGATATGAATCCCAACATTTCTCCCAATTCATTTGAGTACAATGGCCGGCATCAGCGCCCCAATATGCATCATCAAAGAGGTGGCATTCATGTATCAAAGGTAAGACAAACTGGAATCAATCATCAAATTATCATGTCCAAAATACTTGTTTTATTGGATTAAATTTGCTCAAAGTTCTGTATCTCAAAGAGTCTATCTGTACAGGGATCGTCTGCGCATAGAGGTACCATGCAAAGAGGTCATTCTAAGCGGAAGCGTGGAAATGGACCTTATTAAATCAGGTTTTAGACAGATTTATTCACACAATTAACAGAGGTTTTTTTTCACAGAAGCAACAGCAAGAATCTTCCCTTTTTTGTTACTCCAAGAAGGTAAAGTAAGTAAACATATAGGGGTGTTGTATGTATGCTGTAGGGAATCAAAATGGGGTTTGCTACATCAAAGGGAAGATAGATGAATGCTGTATTTTTTTGTTGTATGATACAAAATCTTATAGTCCGAGCATTTGATTGTTCATAAAAAGTACAAAGAAGTGCATATTTTGAAAGAAAAAGTTGTCAAAATATGCCCTTCCCATCTCCTACATTATTTGAGTTTTTCAGACTTTTTTTGTTGGAGTAGAAAGCCTGTCTCCTTGCGCCTTGTAAGGTGCATAGGGACCTGCGCCTTCCTACCCCAATTTAGAGGCAGTCTCCCTCCTGTTTAAATGTTACTTTTGGTTTCAAACTTATTTTTGTTGCTCTTTTGGAAATTTCACTCAATTTTTTTGTCCTTTTGTCTCCGGACTCATATTTATGTACAAGAAGAAATTAGCTTCACATCAACTTCAAGGGTTCATAAAGCTATGAAAAATATATACTATTGTTTCAAAAGCGAGTGCATTATGGATAGGATCTGTGAGTTCAATTAATTAAATCCATTCCTTTCATCTTGAATCCTACATACATACACCAAAAGACATCTAAATATATACATAAATTAACACGATTTTCATTTTCAACTCATTGATTCTAGATTTTAAATTTGTCTCCACTGCTATTCACATAGAAGCAATATCAACAACAACAACAACAACAATATAGTGGAGTCTGAGGATCGAGTGGGATGTATGTAGACCTTATCTACGATATCAATTGACTGAAACTAAACTCTCCTTATAAACAACTATTTCCAGCTTGCCTCTTTTCCCATAAAATCCAAGTGTCTTCATTTCTTGATTTGAAGGATCATAAATCACTAATTGTCCAGAGCTATTTTCCAAAATTAGCTCACCATTTTTCCAAAACCCTAAAGGCCTTTCCACCCTAGAAATAGGACCAATTCTTTGCAATTTAGTCCAACAATTTTCAACTCCCATTTCATTATTCATCACCCATATATCATAATACTTCTCCACTTCTTTTAAACAATAAACAATAAGTGAAATTGATTCTTTAAATGGCACAATCACCCAAACACTCCTCATAATTTCTTGCTCTCCAAAAAATCCAATATTTGATGGTAACTTAATATTTTGAAAAATCTCTTCACTCATGTTAAATAAAAGTATCACCTCATGATTATCAACATCTTGACCTAACCAACAAAAAATCTCATTTTCATATACCATACTCCATGAAGTATTACCATACTTTATTTTAGATGGCACAATCCCTTTATACTTCTTCCAAGAATTTGTATTCAAAGAGTATATCTCAACTTGATAAACAAAAACACGATCAATCGATAGACAAAATAAAATTTGTATTACCTTATAATTGTTTTTCTTCGAATCAAACCCTAATCCAAAATCACTCCCACGTACTGTTGATCCAACAAGACGTTGAATTTGTGATTGAGGTAATATTTTGTAGTCTCTAATTGATGGATTCCATAGAACAATGTTATCTGGATAACCACATAAACAAACAATGCCATTACATGGACCTATAAGTCTTATGTGACTAAATTTGTCTTTGAAGTATTCTGGAAAATCTTGATTGATGAAAACATCAAATGTGTCATTTTGTGACAATGAGAGGATCCTTTTATTTGTAATGTTTCCACGACGACTAATTAGCAAATGAAGATGATTTTGTTTGTTATTTAGGTTATACAAATGCTTCGAGATGAAATTAGGGTTGTTGATGAGAGAATACCAGAATTTGCAAACGCATTTGAACCTTATCAAAGAAGTTACAGGTAATCTTGTCAAAATCTCGAAAATTACATCTTCAGATGGATTCATTACCCTTTAATACTCTCTTGTTTTTTCGCAATTTTTTATTTTATTTTTGGGTTTATCTTCAAATGGATATGTAAGAAAGGAAATAAAAATAGGAGAATCTAAAGTAGTCCATAAATGTAGCTTTATTTCTGAAATATGAGATTAAATTTGATGTTTGAAGTTCCTCATTTCTTGGAATATATGAAGCAATTTTCCATGATCAAAATTCAACCATTATTATTAAGGATGATGTGTAATGAAAAAATGGTTCAATTTTGACATGACATCTTTTTAATTCAAATATATAATTGCTTCAATTAATAATAAGAAAAAGTGCTTATGCTAATATAAGGGGGGGAAAAGAAGACTATATTTTTTTTTGGCTAATAAAAGAAGACAAATTCTCATATATATATATAGCTAGGGTTTAGTTTCCTATTTCTAAGAAGAAAATTAAACACCAATTTCTCCCTCACAAACCATATTATATATATGAGTTTCATGTTTTCAAAAGAAAACACATATAATGCCAAACCATATTATGCTGCAGGTGCTACTTTTGCTCCATCATCATCGTCATCATCAACATCATTCTCGAACTCTCTACTCAAACAGAAGCTAATTACAAACCTTGCTTCTATCTCATAGGGACGAAAAAGTGATGTGTTTCCGCTCACAATCACCATTTTTTTGAAAAAACAAGATTCAAAACTTGAAAGAGTGAGAATTTTGGAAATTAAACCCTAGTTGCAATTAGCTAGTGATGAGGAATGTTGATACTAGCTATGCTCCTCTTGTCCTATTATTTATAGCATTGAAAGTGGCATTGGTAGAAAATATCGACCCATTAATTCCATTGAGAGCTATCTATCATCTTTATTAGTGAATCTTTTTTACTTATAGCATTGAATCTTTTTACTTTAATTTTTGAGATTTACTTTTGCAAAATAAATTGATGAAGTCCACAAATTGTTGAAGGAATGCAATGACATGAGGTAAACTCATGGTTTTCACAATCCACACGTGCTTCTTCTCTTCTTTACACACTCTTTAATTTGCCACATCGGAAATACAAGGTTATATATATATATATATATGTTTCATCAAAATTTATTTATAATTTACTTATGTAAGCAAAAATATTCAAGGTGAGAGCATTTATCTTATTGGTTTCATGTATACGAGTTTCTATGACAATTTTTTGTGAGACTCAAAATGTCACACTGTCTCTTTCCTTCTAGACTAAAATAGTGAATTTTGAAGCTTTATTCATAGTAAATTCAGTGATCGAAAGTTTTGTAATTAATGTCAGTCATTCTAACTATTATCATTTTGAATGGATTGTTGTCACTTTTTTCAATGAACTGTTTCTTTTATTTTTGTGTAGGTTAGTAACCAAATCGAACCGAAACCGATAAGAATCAAACCGCCGATTAAATTAGTTTGATTTTGATTTTAACCAATAGCCAACCCAAACAGACTCGTAAACATCCTAAACATACAAGATATTAAACATGATAATCTCACCTAAAAGTGTTATAAAAATACATATATGATGCGGAATATTATTATAGCAATAAATTGAACCAACAAGTCTTTTTGATAAATTAGTCTTTACCTCCAATTTTATATACACAAAATTTATCTTCCCAGGCTTTCACCTCATGCAGTGATCCAAGACACTTTGTCTATATCATCAAAATTTCATTTAGTCCAACAACTTTCTGAGACAACCCATATAATTAATGTGATCTATTATGAGAGATTAATCCATTTCTGTCATATCTATTATGAGTTCTAGATATATGATTATCTCCAAAAATAATAAAAAGAGCTATATATATTGCTGATATAATGAGAAAAAGAAGACAATAAACAAAGTATATATAACATTATTTGTTAACACTCATCCTTTGCATGGATATTGTCTAGGAATAGAAAATTGACTAATAGAAAACACTACATAGTTTCAAAGCAACATACTAAGAGGTTACGCTGCAGGTGCCACTTTTGCTCCATCATCATCACCTTCAAACTCTCTATTCGAACAGAAGCTAATTATAGGCCTTGCTTCTACCCTGAAGGGACGCAAAGGCGATGTATTCCTGTTCACAATCACCATTTTAATTTGAACAATATAAAAACTTAGATATAAAGCCCTAGTGTTTAATTAGTGATGACTGATGAGGGTGATACTAGCTCCTCCTCTTAGTCCTAGTATTTATAGCAATGGAATGTATGACATTTGGAGAAAATATCGACCCATTACTTTCTAAAGAGAGTTATAGGCCTGCATGCATTTTTAATACTCAATTTTTAGCGTTAATAAATATGCACAACAAAGAGTGCTAAAATCTTTATATCAGCATTTCCATTAGATTCAATGTTGTTATAGGCTTTAATTAAGCAGCATTTACAAAAAGTGCTAAGATGAAATTGTCACTAATAATTGCAGCTAAAAATCATTTTTGATGGAGTGGTTGTTTGAATCCTTTAACTTTTTGAGATTTGCTTTTTGCAAAATGAGTGAAATTAGAAAAGATGAGAGGAAAATGTGAGAGGGTGGATTGGTGAATTTGTGGACACATACACATTAATTGTTGAGGAAATGAAATGGCATGAGGTAAGCTCATGGAAGATGTTTGGCTTTCACGATCTTACACATACATATTCCCTTTCATGCACACTCTTTGATTTGCCACATAGAAATATATGGTCAAAACTAGTTAGTAAAATAAACTTTTAAATTTTGTGATTTTAAATTAACGATGCGTATAGTCTTTTAAATGATTTAGTGGTCTTAAATTTGTCATGTACAATCTTGAAATTGAAATACTTTCTAAATATAGAAAAAAGACACTCTATTTAATACATATCAAACAGAAAAGTAAGATACTTAAATTGGAGACAGAAGGAGTACTTAAAAAGACTTGAACATATAAAGAGACCTATATTCGATAAAGATCAAAGAAAAAACTAAGACACTTAAATTGGAGAAGTATACTTAGAAATTAAAGACTTAAATATAGAAAGAGACACTCATTTGATATAGATCAAAGAAAAAACTAAGACATTTAAATTGGAGAAGTATACTTAAAAATTAAAGACTTAAATATAGAAAGAGACACTCTATTTGATACAGATCAAACATAAAAGTAACTATAACACTAAAATTGGATACAAAAGGAAGACTGAAATATAAAAAGAAACACTCTATTTAATAGAGATCAAAGAGAAAAGTAAAACATTTAATTAGATATAGAAAAAGTACTCATAAAGACTTAAATAACGATTCCTATTTATAACGGAAACACATGAACTAACGTTACGCTACAAGTACCATTTTTGCTCCATCATCATCACTTTCAAACTCTCTATTCAAACATAAGCTAATTACCGGCCTTGCTAGCTAGTTCTATCACATTGAAGAAAGCGACAAACGACGTTGCTTATTTCATTTTTTTTTAAA
Organism: Solanum tuberosum; assembly: GCF_000226075.1. Taxonomy (NCBI): domain Eukaryota; kingdom Viridiplantae; phylum Streptophyta; class Magnoliopsida; order Solanales; family Solanaceae; genus Solanum; species Solanum tuberosum. The sequence goes on from NW_006239576.1 coordinate 129,448, forward strand.
TAAGTTAAATAACAATAACGACACATTCCTCGTTTTGTATGACACCGTCCATCGCTTTTTGAAAAGCGTTAAAGACAAAAGCGACAAAAGTGATTGCGTCATTTTTCTGTTACTTTTGACCGTCGTTTTTCAGCTATTTTTAAGTAGTGATATTTATGCATCAAATGTAAATAAAATATACATATCATGATATTGAACATGATAATCTCACTTAAAAGCGTCATAAAGTACATATCTGATGCGAAAGATATTATAGCGATAAATTGAACCACCAACTCTTGATAAGTTAGTTTCTACCTCCCTCCTTTTACTTTTTTTTTATATATATTATTTAAGTAGAAGAATACAAAAGGGGATTAAATCTTACCTCTAATTACAAGACGATGCAAAAGGAAAGAGGGGAGCAATAAGCTTCAATCTAAAGGTAGCTAAGATGGAGAAAAAAAACGCTATTTCTTTAGTCCATATTAAGTAAATTGTTGGATTATGACGCACCTCTTAAAGAAAAATATTTTAGAGCATCAATAAAATGCTATTTTTCCATTATTGCTCTTTTTTGAAAATATTTTTTGTAGTTGATTTTTTTTGTTAGAGGTATGATCTTGTCCCTCTCTAACTTTGTATCTTTTTTTGAACGAATAGATATGATAGGAGTCAAGCCTAATCCCAGGCTAAGGGCTCACGATCCTGGTGATGGCGTTTTTTTTTTTTTTTAAATCGTAAGATTAATTAACAAATGGTGTATAATTTAAAACATGGTTCAATTTTGATATGAAATATTTGGAGTTCTAGATATATAATTAACTCCTAAATTAATAAAAAGATCTATTGCTGATATAATGAGAAAAAGAAGACAATAAATTGAAAAGTTTTGCCTAATATTCCTAATATTATTCTTTAATAGTCATTTTTTGCATGGATATGCTATGCTCTAGGAATAGAAAATTGATTAATAAAATTTGACTCTATTAATATTACATAAATTAATTTGTAATTTTTATTTCACATCATAAAATAAGTACACAATTATTATTGAATCGACCCAAACCTTGCTAATTGAGAAAACACTACATATTATCTCATTGTCATCACTACTATAGTATATATTTTTTTAATTAATAGAAAGACTAAAGGAGAACACAAGTGCTAATTAACTTGACCGTCATGACTGGCTTCATGGTTTCAAAGCAACATACTATGAAATTATGCTGCAGGTGCCACTTTTTTTCCGTCATCGTCGTCGTCATCATCACCTTCATACTTTCTATTCAAACAGAAGCTAATCACAAGCCTTGCTTCCATCCTTTCGGGGCGAAAAGACGATGCATTTCCCTTCACAATCACCATTTTAATTTGAAATAAATAAAAACTTAAATATTAAGACCTAGTTGTTAATTAGTTATGAGGGTGATACCAGCTCCTCCTCTTTGTCCTAGTATTTATAGCAACAGAATGAGTGACATTTGGAGAAAATATTGAGCTGTTACTTTCTAAAGAGAGTTGTCAGCCTATCATGCATCTACAACAAAATCAGCTTTTAGCAGCATTAAATATGCACTCCAGCATTGCCATTAGATTCAATATAGCTATAGACTTTAGTGTCATTACAAAAAATGCTAAAATGTAATTGTCTCTAGCAACTACCTCTAAAGTGATAATTAAATCATTGCCACTAAAAATCATTTTTGATAAAAGGTTATTTGAATCTTTTAACTTTTTGAGATTTGCTTTTTGCACAAAATGAGTGAAAATTTAGAAAAGATGAGAGGAAAATGTGAGAGGGTGGATTGGTGACTTAGTGTACACATAAACAATATTGAGGAAATGGAATGACATGAGGTAAGCTCATGGAAGATGTTTGGTTTTCACAATCTACACGTACTTATTCCCTTTCATGCACACGCTTTAATTTGCCACATAGGAAAATATAGTCAAAGCTAGTCAAAAGACAAAGACATGCAAAAAAAAAAAAAAAAAAAAAAAAAAAAAAAAATTTTCACAATCTACACGTACTTATTCCCTTTCATGCACACGCTTTAATTTGCCACATAGGAAAATATAGTCAAAGCTAGTCAAAAGACAAAGACATGCAAAAAAAAAAAAAAAAAAAAAAAGGAAAATTATAATAATTTTTAAATTATTTTATTTGTAACCAATATTGGCAAACTTCAAAAAAAAAAAAAATCCGTTTTTTTCTTTTCAAGAATTTTACTAAGCTGTTAATAATATGTTATATTTGTTAGTGGACTAAGCATTTCCTTTCTATTTGTTTCTCACTTTAGAAAGATGTGTGTTGTTTTTAAATTTATCACCGTATAGTGATGTCAGATGTAATCTTTAAATTAATGAATAAAATTAAGAGCTGCGGGGAGATTAAGCTCGGTCCACCGTTTCAAATCGCAGCCAATAGCTGCTCCACAAAAAATAAGATTTAAATAAAAACTATATAAATATAATTTTGCACAAATATACAAGTTCAACTTGATAAGTAAAATTAATTATAATATCTTAACCGGATCAATTCTATACAAAACAATACAGTCAATACTTCCTTTGCTTATGCCTTAAAGTTTTCATTTGTATGAGATCAATCTGTAAGGATTGATAGCTATCTATGGGAAGTTGAGCATGTGCAAAAATAACACTTTAGAAATATGTGTTAGTAGTTTCAAGTCTTTATGTTTTAATAATTGTTTCTGGTCATGTAATTTGTTTTTTTTATGAATTAGAAGTCATAGAAGATAATTTGTTGCTAGGTTATTTATTTAAGGAAAAATTATGCGGATAAGCAAACATATACTAGTTAATTTACATAGCTATAATTTGAATTAATTACGTCTTGCAGCTTTATTTTAGCTATATTTTCGTCGCCTCTCTCCTCTCTTCTTCTCTCTCGCCTCTCTCCTCTTTTATACATATACAAATACAAATTATCAAATATAAATTACACATATAAATATACAATTATATGACGGATATATAGATATAATTAGCCTCTCTCCACTCTCTGCCCTCTCTCATCCCTCTCCCAATCTCGCTCGCCTCTCTCCTCTCTCATTTCTCTCTCTCTAATTCTCGCTCGCCAAATATACAAATACATATGTATACCAATTACATATATACAATTTATCTGACATATATACATATACAGTTCGCCTCTCTCCACTCTTTGCCCTCTCTCGCTCACTTCTCTCCTCCCTCTCCTAATCTCGCTTGCTAGATATACAAACACATATGTATACCAGTTACATATATACAATTATTTGATAGATTTATATATACAATTCGTCTCTCTCTACTCTCTGCCATCTCTCACTCGCCCCTCCTCCCTCTCCCAATCTCGCTCGCCTCTATCCTACCTCTAACATGTAGCTTCAAATTGCAATTAACAAACTATAGCTATGAAGAATAATTAAACTATTTTTAAGTGGCTATATATGCGAAAATTCCCCATTTATTTAAGAGTCAACTGCTTTTTCTAGATAATCTACTTGAAGATCGTTGCTTTGCTTTGTTCTTGAATCGATAGAATACTTGTTGAAACTTCATCACAAATATGGAACCAAGTTTTGGTCATAATCGTGGAGGTATGCAAACTTGCACAAAGACTTCTCTTTGTATGCGAAAGACTTGCAGATCACCATAAAAGAGCAGAGCTTCTCTATAGATATGTATTTCTTCTTTGTTTCTTTGATCTTAGAAAAATCCCTTTATATAGGTAAGAGTTAGGATTTGGGGTATTTTGGTCTCCAAGTACTCTTCTTATCAACCTAACAGACAGACCAAATTAATTGAACATTTATTAAACATGATACTGAGATTGTTAAATTGAAGTTATAATATTATAAAGTTTGGAATAAATTCTTAATTGAATTGTTGACTGATAATTGAGAATTGCTATATATGAGACAATTTATTCCTTCATTGAGTTAGTTATATAGGATATATTTTTTCATTTGAAAACTTATATTTCTTTTTATAACTCAAATACAATTTTAAATAAATTCCTTACTCATTGAGACAAGGTACACACAAATTGCACCTACTATGGACATCACACCAAATATAATATTTAGCGGTAATTAATTAATAAAAATAATTTAATTGCTACTATAAATAGTTTTTAAAGGTAAATAATATTCTTTATAAATGTTCGATATTCCTAAAACTTATAACGATATTAAATTTAATGACAATTAATTAATACTGATAAATATTCTAGGACTTTTTTAATATATATATTTATTGCTGGTAAAAAGTTTTTTTGTTGCGGAAGAAATGACATTGAGCATCGAAAACCAACTACCTGCGAGGGATATTTTGTGGCTATGGTAGCAGTATTTTATTGCAATAAATGGTCAATGTTGAAGATTTGACTATATAGGAATTTTTCCAACATTACAATTATTCAAAAAGTCATAAATATTGAATAATACGAAGACATATATATATTTATCCGTCACTCATTCTATATTCGTTAATCCATATGAAATATGGTTGGGTCGGATATATTATTCGTAGTTTGTCTAATCTGGTTATATCTAATTTGACTCGTTCATTTGTTATTACTATCGATTTTTTTTTTTAAACTCTCTTAATGAATTTTTTGTCTACGCCTACAGTTAGAAATCTGACGAGAAAGTACCACAATTTGCAAATGCACCTGAACCTAATTAAATTACACACAACCTTGTAAAAATCATGAGAATTACATGTTTAGGTAGTAGATTCATGCCACTACATTAATTAGTATATTTTTCGTCTTAATTTAAATATCTTAATTTAATTAAACATAAATTTACGAAATAAAAAAAGATTTTGAAATCTTGTGATTTTAAATTAAGGATGCGCGTAATCCTTTAAACGATTCAATTATCTATTTATATATATATATATATATATATATATAAAGTATGAACTTCCAAACTTGAATATTAAATTACTATAATATCCCCAAGTAAAAACACTCAATTTAGTATATTTTATATTTATTAATTATATTATATTAAAATAGAAACCTTTTTTACATTGAAGGATTGTACTTTTTCGAAAGGTTGCGACTTTTTTAAAGGATTGTGACTTTCCCTAAGGGTTGTAACTTTTCGAAGGATTGTGACTTTTTCAAAGGTTGTGACTTTTCTGATGAGCTGTAACTTTTTCGACGGGTTGTGACTTTTCTAATTAATAAGACACAATTAGCACCTAGCTATTTATACTACCATTTGTTAGCTATAAATATATGAGTTTTCTCTCATTTTTAAACTACAATTTTTTTTAACTTTTCTACTCTTCTTATTCTTAAAAAATCTCAAGTGTGATTTGCAACAGTTGAATAAGTTCGAAGTTCAACGAAATTTGAGGTATCACACAAAAAAGAGTTGGTGAACAAATTGTGGCAAATCATTTATCAATTTGTACTTGTATTTTTCTCCTATGATATTCATCACATACATACTTCAGTATTATTTATATCATTTCTAAACATTAATACTGATTAGTATGACATACACGTGCGTAGATGCACGTGCAACACACGTGTTCGAGAACTAGTTCTATTTAATACGTATCAAAGAGAAAAATAAGACACTTAAATTAGAGACATAAGGAGTACTCAGAAAGACTTAAATATAGAAAGAGACACTATATATATATATATATATATATATATTTGATACAATCAAATTAAAGAAAAAAGTAAGACACTTAAATTGGATACAACAAGAGTACTTAGAAATACTTAATATAGAAAGAAACACTCTATTTAAATACATATCAAAAAGAAAAGTAAGATACTTAAATTATCAGATACAAAAGATCAAGTACTTAGAAATTAAGAGTTAAATATAGAAAGAAACACTATATATATTTGATACATATCAAAGAGAAAAGTAAGACACTTAAATTAGATATATAAGGAATACTTAGAAAGACTTAGAAAAGAGACACTCTATTTAATACAATTCGAAGAGAAAAGAAAGACACTTAAATTATCATATATAGAAGATCAAGTACTTAGAAAGACTTAAACAAGGATTCCTATTTATAACGGAAACACATGAACTAACGTTACGCTGCAGGTGCCACTTTTTTTCCATCATCATCGTCGTCGTCATCATTTTCTAACTCTCTATTCAAACAGAGGCTAGTTACCGGCATTGCTAATTCTATCGGCCTGTTGTAGGGACGAAAATGATATATTTGAGCCATTTCTAAGATGCCTTTAAAAATAATAGTACTAGTTTGTTAGTGATGAAGGGATATATATGTGATATACTACAAACAATCTATCCTGTTATTTATAGCATTGAAATGAGTGGCATTTGCAGAAAATATCGACTAATTTTTTCCAATTATTAGTCCCAAAGAGTTTTCTTATCTTTAGTAGTGTTGATTGAAGCTTTAGTTAAGACCACACATTGTAATGGCATGAGGTAAGCTCATGGTGGCTACTTTTTTTCACAATCCACACGTGCTTATGCCCTTTCATGCACACTCTTTTGCTTCAAATGATTTGCCAGCTTGGAAATATATGTATGTGTAGTCAAAAAGGCAAAAAACTAAAGAAAATGATTATACTAATTCGATTCCTCTAATTCAGTTTATGTGATATATTTTTATTTTTATCAACTTCAGAAAGAATAATACACTTTAAAATTTGAAACACTAATTTAACTTTTTTTCTCTTTATTTTATTTTTACTAGTTCTAGAACACGTGTGTTGCACGAATGTACGTGTATTCCAGATTAAGTAATAATTTTTTGAAATAAATAAAAATAATATTTGAATACATGTGTGATGAGTTATACAAATTTTGAAAGGGAAAGAATAGCTTTTGTCTAATTTAAACTTCGATGTTATTTCATCTTTGAATTTAACAAAAATTATTACTTAAATTGTGTATATATAATATCAAATGTAACATGACAAACTATTAAGATTAATATATTTCATGCAATGCAACATCACATTAGATGAATAACTTTAAATTCTAAAATATAAGTACATATAAAATATATCATCTCATTTATACTAGATTTTTTATATAGTAATCCATGTAATTGCATATTACTATATTAAGGAGTACGACCCAAGTAATAGCATAAAGAGCCAACAACTTTGATTAACTAATCAAACATCACTTGAGAGAGGTAAACTACCACAAATGGATCCTTGACAAGATATCAAAAGAAAAAATTACATGAATAAGCAAACATCTATTAGTTAATTATTTAGCATAGCTATAATTTGACGATATTGCTTTTTGCTAATAACATATAACCATATTCACGTAGAGCACGCCCGAGTTTGTATATAGGAGTATAATTCAATTTCTACCAATTATACAGGTTATACTCTCTCTCCATAATCCTTTTACCTTTTTTTCTCCTTAATTCACTCAATACAATCAGATTTTGAAATTTGAATTTTTTTATCTTTCCCGGTCAAATCGGGTTACAAAATTTTCTAATTTTCTTATTTCCCTCTCAAATTGTGCTTTACTCAACACAACTGCTTCCATTTTTTGTTTATTTTCTTTTTCTCTTCGGGCGGTTTTCAATCTCTTATTTTTTATTTGTATTTGTATATTCCTATGATTTCTTCTAGTTTTTCAATCATCTCCATAGACACATACGTGAGGCCTCACCATTTTTTTCAAATAATTTGGACATATAGAAGCTATTTTACAGGAATTGAGTGTCAGCCCATTAATACTTTGGCGATATGATTTCTAGTTGATTTTTTTGCAAAATTTTTATGGAAACCTCCGAAGAGAGTAGGGGGGTAGTACATGAAGTCTCACCATTTTTTGAGCTCTTAGGAGCCATTTATAGAAATTAAATCTTAGCTTTTCGTATGTGTTGGCCCATGAATATTTTGATAATCTGACTTTTGGCCGATCTTTTTGGAAAACCTTTATGGAACCCTTTGTAGGGAGTTGGGGGAGAAGTATGGAAGCCTCACCATTTTTTGCACATATTTTGAGCATTTAGGATCCATTTGTAAATGAATTGGGTGATTTTCTCAGTTTTTCGTGTGTGTTAGTACATCAAATATTTTGGTGATATGCATTCTAGTCGATTTTTTTGCTAAGCCTTTACGGAATTTTCTGTAGAAAGTTGGGGTAGCAATACATCAAGCCTCACCCCTTTTTTTTGCACATATTTTGGACATTTATAAGTCATTTTACAGGAAACGGGCGATTTTCTTAGTTTTTTGTATGTGTTTGCCGATGAATATTTTGATAATGTCGCTTCTAGTTGATCTTTTTGCAAAACCTTTTCGGAAGCCTCCATAGTGAGTTGGGGAGCATTACGTGAAGTCTCACCATTTTTTGCACTTATTTTGGGTATTAAGGAGCCATTTTACAGAATTAGCCGATTTTCTCATATTTTCGTGTGTAATGCCATAAATATTTTGGTGATATGGCTTCCGGTCGATTTTTTTCAAAAACCTTTACGGTGCCCTCCGTCGGGAGTTTGAGGAGAAGTATGTGAAGCCTCACAATTTTTTGCACATATTTTTGTCATTTAGGAGCCATTTTACATAAATTAGGCGATTTTCTCATTTATTTTGCGTGTGTTAGCCTATGAATATTTTGGTGATATGACTTTCGATCGATTTTCTGCAAAACCTTTACGGAACCCTCCGTAGGGAGTTGGGAGAGTAGTACGCAAAACCTCACCATTTTTTGCACATATTTTGGGCAATTGAAAGCCATTTTTGTAGGATATAGATGATTTTCTTTGTTTTTCGTGTGTGTTAGTCCATTAACATTTGGTGATATGGCTTTCGGTCAATTTTACTGCAAAAACTTTATGAAACCCTCTCTAGGGAATTGGGGAGAAGTAAGTGAAGCCTCACCATTTTTTGCACACATTTTTGGCATTTTGGAGTCATTTTACAAAAATTAGGTGGTTTTACTAGTTTTCTGTGCGTGTTAGCCCATGAATATTTTGGTGATATGGTTTCCTGTTGATTTTGTGCAAAACCTTTACGGAACCCTCTGTAGGAAGTTGGGGGAGAAGTACGTGAAGACTTACTTTTTTTTTTTGCACATATTTTGGATATTTAGGAGTCATTTTATAGGAATTAGACCATTTTCTCAATTTTTCGCGTGTAACGCCCATGCATATTTTGGTTATATTGCTTCCGAACGATTTTTTTTGCAAAACCTTTATAAAACCCCATAGGGAGTAGGAGAAGCAGTACATGAAACTTCGCCACTTTTTGCACATATTTAGGTATTTAAAAGCCATTTTACAAGAATTAGATGATTTTCTCAGTTTTTCATGTGTTAACCCATGTATATTTTGATTAAATAAATATTATTCTGCTATTTGATGCATGTTGCGTTTGTCCGTGCGTGCTACGAGACAAGGGTGATTTAATTGCATGATTGCTTGAAATAACTTATTATAGAGGATATGCCATGCGTACCTAAAGTTTTACTGATTTATATCTCTATGCCCAGAGGCAGATCCAGAATTTAAAGGGTGTGGGTGCCGTATCGCCTTTAAATAGATGTGTTCATTAAATCGATCAAATATTTAACTTATTTTGACCTTATAAATAGCAACTTGGAATTGTTGCTTGGTTATTAAATAAATAAATAAATAATGACAACTTGGCGCAAAGAAAGAAACTTCCAACAATATCCTCTATGATTACACTCGGTGAATTTTCACATTCTAAATACACTCAATAATGATATAGTTATTTATATTTATTAATAGTTCACACTCTATGTAACAGACTTAGAATTATTGTACATGCATAATTTCAGTAACAAAAATGAAGTCTTATGTTGATGTTTTGACTCACAACAATAAAAATCTTAAAACACCAATGCAATCATATGAGATTTTACTATAATTTTCATGTCGTATTTTAATGCAACAAGCATTTTATTTTGTAATTTTAAATCCTCGATAAAATTTAAATTATCATATTCTAAACTACTTTTTTTCATATGCATTCAAATGATTCAGATAATAGAACAAAGGGTAAGAGAAATTTGACATTGAGTTTCAAAACTTTTGACAAAAAGAAAAGAAAATTTTGAAGGAGAACATCTAAAACAAATCTTAGTCATTATATGACCATAAATTATTTTATTAAAGGCAAAATGAGAATTATAAATTAAACTAGTTTCTAATAATAGAAAAGTAATATTCTTTTGAAATAATCTAAAAAAATAAAGTGTATTACATAAATTTAAAGAGTAATATTTTATGTCTAAAATAAAAAAAGAGAAAAAAAAGTCAAACGAATACAAATTTAGAAGTTTTATGTTATTTTAAGATATTATATAGTAAAAATATATAACATCGTAGATGTCCATAGCCTAATGATAATAGTAATTTTATAATCCCAACAACATTGCGAGTTCGAATCGTGGTGGGGAACTTCTTCTTTTTTTTGCAAAATAAAAAAATGCAGCGTATCTATGCGGAATTGATCTCGCGTGTCTGGGGAGTAAAACTCAACCTTCCACCACTGGCACCATGCGGTTCATTTGTTCTTTAGGTGGCAAGTTAATATTTATCTTATATACTATACATATATACATATATAAACGAAATTTCAACCGAGATCACTGGGTGCCGTGGCACCCCCACGACTATACATAGATCCGCCCCTATCTATACCATATGTTGACATGTCATTTCATGCAGTGAGGACATTATATTATTGTAAAGTGCATTAAGATCGTCTGCACTATCACATGAAAATCATCCGTGCCAATAAACCTCGCGAGTTCTCCATAGGTCAGATCAAACGATAAAGAAGGCATGTGTAATGATGCATTGAAAAAAAAATATGCAGTGACCTTCAACATGAATAGATTTATTAAGTACAACTTATTGCAAATTTCATTTAGAACATAATAAGTAAAAGAGATGAACATATAGAAGAATGTACAAAGTGCAATTAATTCTATTTGCAACATTCAAATAAACAACAAGCATACAAGTCAATCCCCTCTTTGTTAGCACATTCAAGGCAAGTAAAGGAGCAATATGGTGTACAATCTCCTGCATTTCCAATTTTGCAACAATTTGCAAAGAATAAAATCATCACCAAATATATCATTAACACTAATTGATTGCTCATTTTCTTTGACATTTCTTCCTCTCAATTCTTGAACACTGTATATATCCATCCCCTAGCTCTCCAAATTTATACATGGAGAAATGCATCCTTTCACCTACAATATATTATAAAAAAATAAAGTAGATTCTTGACATAATTCATAGCACGTTGTTCATAATTATAAATAATAGATACATAATTTTATACTAGTATATAAGGAATTATTCCACATGTATTGTATTTTTTTAGTGCAACTTGCAAGTATTAAATACAATTTTGAATACTCTTCCATCCAAAAATATATATAGGTATATATAAATACAATTTGTCCCTCCTTTCTTCTCTAAGGATGTTTCCTTTCTCGTTGAAGACTTCATTACTTGCCTTGGACATATTTTTATGACAAGGGAAACTCACAGTCGCTATCCTTTGGGTGGGCACAGGATGAAAACCCCCACTCCTGTACAATAGCTCGCAAACCACACAGGAGAGATAACCCGCACTAGACAAGCCTGCAGGTGCAACAAGTTCAACCCAAAAGGCAAACCCCTAGCTAGCAAGGGGTTTCGAACTTAAGACCTCTAACATGGAAGTCCCAAGACCAAACCATTGGGCCACCCCTAAGGGTCTCGATATTTATGGAAAGAATAATAGTAATATTACAACTAACAAGCAAGCATTAATCAAAAAAAGGCTAAGTCAAAGTCTTCTCTCTGAATCTATTAAACACAACCTTATACTACATGGATAAGGAATAGAATAGGTAAGGAATCTCCAAACTATCCGGTCAGAGTACACACTACATGGACAACACGGCTTTTCACATTGTTAAATTAACACGCGATAACTGTAATATCCATGACTTGCATAATTACAATTAGCAAGAGTCCCATCAATCCAGAATATTGTTTAGATCTATTATTCAAAAGGGAAAAACAAATGAACATAAACTGAAATCATGAATTGCTACAAGAAGAAAGAGGTTTTCCAATTTGACATCAAACTATAGTAGTTTTATTACCTACCTTTCTGTTTCATTTTTTAATCTTTTGTAATTAAAACTTTATGGCTAAAATTTGCAGAGTCTGTTTAATCTTAGTAGCTTCATCACCACAATGTACATAATCGTGAGGTGACTTTGTACGTGTAACGACTCTAAACACAACAAAAACTGAATAATCCTGTCATAGTCTGATTAATCTTAGTTGCTTCATCACCACAATCAGAGGCGGATCTAGGACTTAAAAGGTGTGGGTGCCGTATGGCCTTTAAATAGACGTGTTCATTAAATCGATCAAATATTTAACTTATTTTGACCTTATAAATAGCAACTAGGAATTGTTGCTCGGTTATTAAATAAATAAATAAATAATGACAACTTGGCGCAAAGAAAGAAACTTCCAACAATATCCTCTATGATTACACTCGGTGAATTTTCACATTCTAAATACACTCAATAATGATATAGTTATTTATATTTGTTAATAGTTCACACTCTATGTAACAGATTTAAATAAAGTGGTTAGAATTATTGTACATGCATAATTTCGTTTTGATTCACAACAATAAAAATCTTAAAACACCAATGCAATCATATGAGATTTTACTATAATTTTCATGTCGTATTTTAATGCAACAAGCATTTTATTTTGTAATTTTAAATCCTCGATAAAATTTAAATTATCATATTCTAAACTACTTTTTTTCATATGCATTCAAATGATTCAGATAATAGAACAAAGGGTAAGAGAAATTTGACATTGAGTTTCAAAACTTTTGACAAAAAGAAAAGAAAATTTTGAAGGAGAACATCTAAAACAAATCTTAGTCATTATATGACCATAAATTATTTCATTAAAGGCAAAATGAGAATTATAAATTAAACTAGTTTCTAATAATAGAAAAGTAATATTCTTTTGAAATAATCTAAAAAAGAAAGTGTATTACATAAATTTAAAGAGTAATATTTTATGTCTAAAATTAAAAAAAAAAAGAGAAAAAAAAGTCAAACGAATACAAATTTAGAAGTTTTATGTTATTTTAAGATATTATATAGTAAAATATATAACATCGTAGATGTCCATAGCCTAATGATAATAGTAATTTTATAATCCCAACAACATTGCAAGTTCGAATCGTGGTGGGGAACTTCTTCTTTTTCTTTTTGCAAAATAAAAAAATGCAGCGTATCTATGCGGAATTGATCTCGCGTGTCTGGGGAGTAAAACTCAACCTTCCACCACTGGCACCATGCGGTTCATTTGTTCTTTAGGTGGCAAGTTAATATTTATCTTATATACTATACATATATACATATATAAACGAAATTTCAACCGAGATCACTGGGTGCCGTGGCACCCCCACGACTATACATAGATCCGCCCCTGACCACAATGTACTCGTGACGTGACTTGATACGCGTAAAGACTCTAAACAAAAAAAAAAGTTGAATAATCTTGCCATATATAATGTCATACCTAGCTTTATTGAGTTCCTTTTTCCATAATTATAGAATCTATAGCCGCACAAACATCAATAGCGGAACGAACAACTTAAGTTGAAGTGGCAATCGACTTCTACGATCCCCTACCCGCCAGCTCGATTTTATTTACTAATCACCCTAACAAATGGCATAACTCTAATTGTACATATGATTCATTTTGAATAGTTGAGGGGAGTGGCGGACCCAGGATTTTCGTTCAGGGGGTTCGAAAAATAAAAGTATAAACGTGTATATATAAGCCAACAACAAAATTTCAAGAAAGTAGTATTATTTAGTTTTAGTGGCGGACCCTTGACAAAAAAAAACTGAAACTGAAAAAGAAAAAAATAAAACGCTAATGCAGGGATTCAATCCCTCAACATGAGACTTAATTTCAGGGAAAATACCACTAGGCTATAGCTTTCTCCTTGTCATTGAGGGGGTTCAAAATATATTTATCCAAAATAAATACAGAAAATTACCTTATATATACAGTGTAATTTTTTGCTCAGGGGGTTCGGGTACCAACATGGGTCCGCCCCTGATTGAGGGTATATTTGACCTTATTCAATATATACTATATGTTGAATCCTATGAACTTATTCATGACTTTACTCTTTATATTTGAACGCTAGTAAAAATAAATTCTATTGAGACTGAGCTAGTATTAGGAGTGTTCACCATTGACAGGAATGGTTCAACGTGCCAGCTAGGCTCTCTTCTAGAAGAGTGACAGTCTAGTCTGATTCCCGGGGTTCTACAAAAAAAAAATATTGCAAGCTATGTTTTTTTTCTAAAGGAAGAGAAATTGAACCCACACACCTTACTTTTCAAGTTAATATACATATATATTTATTTAATTTTCTAATATAAATACAGGATCTACGAAAAAACATTGTCTCACACGACATCCATGTAACACCTATCGACAACGTTAACTCCATAAAATTTTAAGCAAACCCCAATTCAATTTCATCTGATTTAATTAAACTCAGAAAACAAAAATGCGATCTTGATTTCAAAATTAAAAATAAAATAAAATAACAGCAAGTAAAAACTAAAAGGAAAAAATAGAGAAGAAGATGAACCTGATGAGGACGAATGTGAAGTACTCCTATAAAATTCTCTTTCTTTTTTTTAAAAAAAGTTTATATTCAAAAGAGAATAATTTTTTTGTTTTTTTTTAATCAAGAAAAGAATAACGAAAAAAAAGTAAAGGAAATTGAGGAAATGACAAACAGAATATATAGTAATATTTTTCTACACGTACAAGCAGAATAATACTCCCTCTTTGTCGCCTTTACTTATCGTTGTTCGATATACATTAATAAAATAATTATTGATATATGTATTTTATCATACTATCCCTACTAGTTAACATTTAGTATTGGATCTTAAAAAAAGATATAGAAATAATATTTAATGCTAAGAGTAAAATATAGAAAAAATAATTATATTTCCTTAATATGTCAAAAGTGGCAAGTAAAAGTGAATAGGGGAGTATTTTTCTAAGTGAAATGAAATTAATACCAATTTCGTTTTTTATTCTATCATTTCCTTATTGGCAGCATATATGTTGGTAGGGGTGTACAAAATCGAACCGAAAACCGAACCAAACCGCAAACTGAGTCAAATCGGAAGAAAAACCACCCGACTAGTGGTTTGGTTTGACTTGATTTGGTAGTGGAAAAAAAACCCGACTATATTTGGGTTGATTTGGTTTTAACTAAAAAAAACCAACCTGAGAACAAACCAACCCGACATTATATATGTAATTTTAAAATTTTATTTTATACATAAAAATATTTACTTTGATATAATTTTTAAATATTTCTTATACTTTTTCATAGTTTTTGTCTTTTAATATATTATTTCAAATTTGAAACTTAGAATTCTGAATGGTTCAATAAAGATT
>NW_006239576.1:145953-154546 GCF_000226075.1 Solanum tuberosum
TTTAGACAATTAAAATACATAATCTAATTTTAATTTTTCTTAAATATTTAGTAATGTAACTAATACTTATTAAACTTATTTTAGCATGATTTGGTACTTTTAAATTATTATCATTTTCATTATGACTTTGCAATATTTATTTTATATGATGATTTCATTATTATTGTTTATTGAATATTTTAGTGTCATCAGTACTCATCTCATATTTTGTGTTATTTTCTTAAGAAACACCTTAGATAATTGTATTTTGGTTGGACTAAAGAAATATTTGGAGTACAAGTTAATTGTATGTTTGTATGCAAACTTTACCGAAAAAATCTGAAAATCTGAAAAAAAATCCGAGGTTTATTAGTTTGGTTTGATTTATAAATTTAAAAATTAGACACAATGGTTTGGTTTGGTATTTGAAAAACCCGAATCAACCCGAGGTTGAAAAACCTGAAAAATTCTGAATTTTATTAGTTTGGTTTGGTTTATAAATTTAAAATTTTTACACAAATGATTTGGTTTGATATTTGAAAAATCCCAACCAACTCGGTCATGTACACCCTATATGTTGGCAAAAATTTTGTTGCGATCAGTTCGCTTTTTCTTTACGACCATTTCTTTTTCTTTATTTTATAATTTTTTTAGTTTAATTATATTTATTGTTCAAGTCAAGTCTCCACAAATTGGTAAACTTCCACCCCAAAATCCCAAGCACGTCAAATTAAATACACTGTTTGTCCCTAAATAGAGTTAAAAAATACATGAATTTTGGGAGGAAAAAAAACTACATGAACTTTGAGATAGAGAAAAATTACAATTTATAATGTTTTTGTTTCGTTTCTGAATTTAAATCTAATCCAGTTTAGCTCCAAAAATTTTAAATTGAGAAAAATACAACTTATAAAACTTTTTATATAATTTCTTAATATGAAATTTTAATTATAAATCTAATCCACAACAATATTTGTGGTTGCTTTTAACATGCCATATTGGTATTGATCCAGATCTTATATATGTATTAGTTTTAATAATGATTTAGGAGGTGTTTTAATTAAATAGATTTTGATCCTTAAATTTAAAAATGAACAGGTATAATTAGATTAGCGATACACTGGACAAACAGGATAGTAAATCTAGTGGAGGTGAGCCACTTCCCTTAAAAGGTTGTTTAGTACGAAGAAAAATATTTTTTTAATTTTTTTATATATTAACTAAGAATTGAAAAGTAAAACGTATCACATAAATTTAAACGAAACACTAAAAAAAAGTTAATAATGTAGCTGTAATAGTATAGAATTTCCTTTCACACCCACAATTAAGGTCAGAAACCAAACCCATATGCTAATTGCTAACAACCTTCCTATAAATATAATGTAAATGTATATACTTCTTTCAATTCACATTAATTGTTAATTTTTCCTATCAAGTTTCTGATTACGTGTAGCTAATAATATCATGTAGTCCAAATAATTTTTAATGTACAAAAAAATGATTATTTTAATTATTTATATATATAAACATAAACAATATAAAAAGATGATCATTTTAATCGTTTATGTATATTATGGAAAGCAATAGTCTTGATTAAGATATTGTAGTTGATGTTTATTGTGTCATAAAAGAGTCCCTCATCTTAAAATCCATATGTTTTCATGCAATACATTTCAAGTACTAAATACCAGTTTAGTCAAATTTTAATAATTCTTACAAACATGATACAAATTATAAACCATCCAAATTAAAACAATGTCTTAATAATTTATTTTAAAAATGAATGACTATATTAAATGATATACATTGTGGTTTATTATTGATGTTATTTTCTTTTTACTATAAGGAATAACTTACACCAAACTATAATTAATTTGATACAAATTATAAATCATTAGACGTAAAACAATGTTTATCTACTGTAGTTAAAAAATAAATATATTAAATGGTGTACATTATGAGTTCGTATTGGTGTCCAATTTCATTTTTAAATTATTATAATGAATTACTAACACCAAACTGTAATCAATTTGATACCAATTATAAATCATTAGACTTAAATTTAGTTTATCTATTTTTGTTTTTCAAAAAATAAATATATTAAATAGTTTACATTGTGGGTATTGGTGTCCAGCCTTTTTTTAACCATATAATGAATAACTTACACAAGTGACCAAACTATAATCAATTTGATACCAATTATAAATTGGACGTTATAAAGTTGATTTTTGTTATATGCTACAACTTTATAATATCTTACAACATAATTTTATAAACTATATATCAATATTTTATTATTATTAAAGTAGTAAATAACTACTATATCAATATATAAGAACAAATAATAAGTGTTGTTAAAAACTTTATTCGTATAAAAAGTAATTTACAATGTGTTGTATTGATGGTGTTGCTTTACAAACTACCAACACCAACATACCAAATATTTGCACCAAAATACAAATACAAAATATGATTTTTACATCTTTTTAAAAAAATTCATTCAACTGATATTATTTTCTTCCGCAAACTATTTTATTTTGCGACAGATTTTAATTAAGATTTTTATATGGGTAGCGTCATCGATCTATCTATAATTATTGCAATTGATGCAATGCAAAAACATTTAAAACAATCGATTTTAAACATAATTTGAAATAAAAAAGATGAACTTTACAACTATTTAGTCTAACAATTCTTTATTATATGTGAAATGGAGATAAGTATGGAAGTTAAAAAAAACTGGGAGAAATTTAAGTAATAAATATCTATTTATTAACCGTACCTTCTTTTAAAAAAAAAGAATTATGATGCTTTTATTCTTTTTATGTTTTATAAAGATTCTACTGATATGTTTGAAAAAGAAAAAAATATTATTATATAGGGGTTATTTTGTTCTTAAATTATATATTTATGCTTTTTTTTCATTTTTTAATTTGGATAAGTAAAATAAGATATTTATTTTTAGTAGAGAGGCCAAATAATATGAAATGGAGAGTGTAATTTTATTAACTAATTCTTGATACAATTGTTTGCCGAGTTAATTAAGTAATTAATGAAAATTCGTATAGTCTTGTTTTACCAAATTAACTACAAAGGAAAACTTTCAAACTTACACATCTCACATACGTACAAGCAAAGAAATTAATACCCTCTTGATTCATACGATAAAAGAATTAGTATGTACTATTAAAACGTAGATAGAAAAGAATTAACATAATCCAATAATTCAAAATTTTCTTTTTGAGTACCACCTTAAAATTTCATTCAATTAATGTATACATACCTTCCGTATGATCCACTCTCTCTTGATTATCCCGAGGTAAATTTAGAATGTAAATTTACGTGTGTTTTTCAGTAATACATAATCAGATAAAAACCGCTACTAAAAATTCCCCATTTGTTAAATCCTGCACTTTTCCATGCACATATTCATGCACAAAATAGCCTATATATACCCCTACGTAAGTAAAAGAAAAACATAAACCCTATAAAAAAAATTCAAGAAAATAATATTCCCAATGGCTTATTCTCTTAATTCCAAAACCCTTCATTATTTTTCCTCATGGAAATTCATATGCTTGATTCTCACACTATCTCTTGTTCTTGACCATGGTAGTGCATGCCCACCGACGGCGTCACGGATGCCGAGGCGTTTGAAAGAGGAAGCTTCTAGAATGTTTTCCGATGAAAAGAAAGAGTTTCTCAAGAGTATTAAATTGTTCGATATGCTACCAAAAGGGGTTCCTATTCCTCCTTCTGCACCATCAGAAAGGTGCAATTAATATGTAAACTCTTATGCTTAGAGCTGAAATCTTAGCATTTCGATTGGTTATAATAGCTATCTGAACTTATACCTCATTCGATTTCATATGTTATATATATAGTTATTGAACAAATCAAGAAGTTATCTAGTACTTTCAAGTTGTATTGAATTTATATTACATGCAAATGAACTTTAAATTAATACCATAAAACTCTTTTACTGATCATTTATTTTCCTCCTAATTTTTTCCCAATAGCCATTTGCCAGATGTTAACAAATATTAATAAAGTAAAAATATATATATTAATCAATCATGATTATGTAATAATTATATATACATTTAAATGTAAAAGTCTGGTATGAGTAAATTTTTACCTGTATGTGTTGGGAGGAAAAAGAAAGTGCTATAAGGGAAGAAGATTTTGGCTGGCAATCAATAATTTTGCTAAATACAGCTTGTAAAAAGTATTGCAAGTAAACCTAATTAAAAATTCAAATTTTCTTATTGCAATGAAAGAAAAAGTTACGTAATTAATTTTTCCAAATAGCAATATGACCTTCGAAAGTATTAATTAAACTGGAAGCATATATATAGAGAGATAAAAAAGCATAAATGCACAAAAAGAGGATCACATGTACAACATCCAACCATACACGGCAAATGTGATGTAATTATATTTAGTTTTAGATATATAATTACAAATATCTCTTCTACCATAAGAGGAGCTGCTTGGGATTTTTAAGTCATTTACGTAATCGTTGACCTCTTACGAATCGATTCTAAGTAGCTTTATCGAGATCAAAAGCAAATTGTGCAAAGATTTCTAATTCCACTAAATACGCTAGTTCTAATTTCCAAGTACTATGTTGCTCAAACTCTTCGAAAAAGCTACAGGTGATCAGATCCGACACTGGTGTGGTAATAAGTAGTGTCTAAGCAACATAGAAGATTGTAAGAAAAGCAGAATAAGAAGCAACTTATTTTCAAAATGCCATATTTTCTACTACAGTATTCGAACATATAAAAGTTTCTCCGATGCCATCGATACATCGTCTTTTCTTTTGAATTAATCGAGCCATTACCTTGACTAATTCTAAGCTCAAAAAGCAGCATTTTGCTTCCTAAGCAGGAAATGCATTTGCATTTCATACTTTCTGCAAACAAGTTTATTTTTCTGCTGATTAACCTATTCGAACTTCTTTAGCCTGAATTTGCTCGTGGGGAATCTGCTGAGGACACGATGATCCAGCTTTTGGTAATGGCATTGAAACTTTTCGAGGGCATTGTATACCAAGCCATCGACTTGATCATCATACCTTTCATACAGCACGGGAAGCACATGCGCAGCAACAAAGCCTAAGACAATCAATATCACAAGCATATTCAAAATTAAAACTTTCTGGATCTTGACGTGATATCCGGAGAAAGATATGAATATTCTTAATATAAAACCTTGAAAAGAATTCAGAACAAATGCATAATCTATAGTTGCACCAGCAATCCAGATTATGGCATGAAAACTTACCAATGTACAGAACAGTAAAAAAATTGCACCAGCTTCCAATAATAGCAGCAACCCACAAGCTCGCCACAACCTAGAACAAATCCCATGACATTAATTAAGTAGTCATCAGAAAGGCTCGGGATCAGATGATTTGATGAATTCATATTTCAAGAACCAGGTGCTTAAAGGTCAAAGTATCCCGAGAAGAGACTCCAATATGAACAAAAGAATGGTATCTTCTTCGGTTGACTATGTTATCCACTAAATATACCAACCATTTAACGATAGGACTTCAGAGCAATACAGTTTGTCCTCATAACAATTAATAAAGAAAAAAATTGTTAGCAAAAATTCAATGAAGTGATGCAGATTCTTGCAACTGAATTAAAGGGAAAGGGAAATTTGCTTGCATTCTTTCTGGTATCTTAGGCAGCGTAAATGTTGTGCTTCTTGCATTCCTTTTCACTAAGTGGACAAGCCACAACAGTGTTGTGACAATGTGGCTTGTCCACTTAGTGAAAAGAAAGGGTAGAAGCACACCTCTCGACATTTATTACTATCAATAATTTCCTCGGCACTATATAAACAGAACGGAAAGCTATCTGGAACCAAAAACATAAGGAGAGCAGAGAGGTAGAAAATAATACATTCTTTACGTATTGGTGTTGTTTCAGGAATTAGGAAGAGAAATTCTAGAACAATTAGATTGTTCAAGATACTTGGCAAATGCTGAATCAAAGAAAGTTTACTAAAGGGTGAGAGGCCCATAACGTTAGCAAAAATATTTGGCAAAGTTGATGCAGAGGAAGCAAATAATTTTTGTAAAGATCAGGCTTGAAGAAGTCCATACATATAATACAAATCAAATGCATAGTAGTTTGTAACGAGAACTCTTGAAATTGGATCTGAGGAATTTTTTAAATTTAAAATAAACTTATCTATTTAAAAAGATACTAACAAAAAAAAAAATGATGATTTACCACTAAGAATTGTTTGATGTTAGTCCCACAGGCAACATCTTGAAGGAAGCCCAAAACACGGTTTACTTCAGCTCCTATTGACTTGGCAATGCTGATGAAAAGGTCATCACGTAAGACAAGACGAGGGACCTTAGCTGGAGACCTGTTTCCAAAGAGAACGTACATTCACTTGATTCAAGAATATCATACCAATTAATGAATGAGATTAAGACAGGAGAATAGAATGACGCTCAGGAAGCAGGTTAAGTTGCATTACCTGTTTATCATGCCAGAAGCATTTTTCCAAAGAAACTGAATAATCATACCAATGACAAGAGCAAAGCATAAAAGTGAAAGAAAATTGTAGTTTAGCCACTCAAACAGCACCCAGATGGCTGTGGCACTGGCTAAAACACCAGCTGAGATTTTCTTGTTTCTCCATAACAGGACGTCAGCAGCTACAAAAACCGATGAAGCATATAAAGGATTGTAATACAACCATTGTAAGGACAAGGAAAAGCTAAGGTATAAGGTGGCCTACATTTGCCTCCACCTAAAATGTGGTGTACTGGCTTTTGGCGGCCAAATAGCCTATTGAGCTGAGCATTAACTGAGCTTGATTTCTCCTGTTCCAAGAAGGACCCTGACGTCTGCTTTGACAGAGACTTCTGCTTTGATAGACCATCAGCAATTGATTCCACAATGTTGTTCAGAAGATCCTCAGCTGTAATTCTCTCAGGCATTTTCCCACCCTTTTAAGATGCACAAGAGATTAAGTCAGTCATCAGAAGAATACACTTAAATACACAAAGTCATCATAGATAAGTGCAAGATTCATGTAGACTAAAAACTGGTGAAAATCTAACAAGCAAAAGACAGTTTTTGATAACTACTATAACAGTAGAACAACATACATGATTGTCCAGGTTGATACAAGGCTGAAAAAAGTTTGATCCTAATTACATCCAAAATTTTGCCTTTCCACTCATGCAGACTCAATCAACTTCCCTTCCCACTAATCTAGACATTCTTCTTTTTCTTGTTAACAGTTTTTTCTTCTCGTATTTCCTCTGGAAGAAGGTAATTTGTTCCTCTATGAACTGCATATTGCTAATCTGACACAGAATTGGCACTAATTTACTATAGTCTGATATCTCCTCTTTATCATAAAATTAGCTAATCACATCCTCATAATCCTTCTCTCTTCTAGCAACCTGAAGCTCATCCTTCATCTAAAAGGAAGTCAAATGTTATATGTCCAAGATAGAGCATTGTAGTCATCAAAACGGAAGAAAATTACAGTTGAGATATGCATATGGTGCTACCTTTATACTCCTTTATTCTCTCCAGGATCTGTACATCATTATTTTTCAGATCTTAGACTATTCAACAACTTTAAGACAATAAACTTTTGGTGGTTTTCCAGCTAGAATCCAGGCATCCAAAAAACGGAGAAGGTGAATTAAACAAATTCAAATAATTATGAATCTCTCTCCCATCACTCAGCAAACTCTACTCATTTCTCAAACATTGATAATGATAGCAGTGAAACATTTATACATACAATTATATAATGATAATCATAACCACAATTATCAAACCAAGGAAACATACATGAGTCATGACTATAGGCAGCTTAACAATTGCTTTTCAAGTTAAATCCAAATAAGGTGTTCCCTTTTTAAAACCTGTCCAGAGTCTTGATTAAACAGCTCAATCACTTCATACACAGTGGAACAAACTCACCACTATACAACAACAACAACATACACAGGGTCAGTGGCGGATGTAGGATTCTAAGGTTGTGGATGTTCTTGAAGTGGCGGAGTCAAAGGGCTCAACAACACTAAAAGAGCCTTAAGCACCCACCCAAGAGCCAATGGACCAGTCAAATCATTTGTTCATTGGGTGCTCTATGTTAATTTTATACAAATACTTCTTAATTTCTACATAGATATATATATATATATTCCGAGACGAGGTTAATGGGTGCTCGAGCACCCGGCGAACTCTATGTGGGTCTAGGGTAATCCCACAAGTTGGGTCTAAGGAGGTAGGATGTATGCTAAACCTTACCCCTCAAAACAAATGTAATCTAATAAAAAAAATGGCAAGATAAACAGCAATTTACAAAAAGGAAACCAGAAAAAGTAAGGCAAATACTGTGCACAAAAGTTCCTTTTTCTTTAATGGTGGGCCAATGGAGGCAAAAGAATAACAAATCTGACGGCAAAAGCATATCTTGATTTGGGGACTGATGAAGGATTTAACATATGAAGCAAAATATCACCAAGGATGAACAAAAAAGAGTGTTCTAAGCTAAAAATTACTTTCACCAGTAAAAAGAAGCAAAAAAAAAAAAAAAAAAAACCTATGTAGCTCTAATC
>NW_006239576.1:154766-202115 GCF_000226075.1 Solanum tuberosum
GTAGCTCTAATCAAAACACCATACTTGTAAATTGTAACTGTACCTCTCATCATCATCATCATAGCCCATAGCACAGAAAATTAAAGAGCTGGAAAATCCACAAGTTTAAACACAGAGTGAAGGGCAAAAGGCAAATCAAACAATCTGCAATCATGCATAACAATGGGCAGCAACAACTGCTAATTCCATATGGAAAACGGTAGTACAATAAACATAAATACCAACAACAAACGAAACAGATGAATCCATCAGCCAAAAGAAGTTACATTACTTAAAAGCACATAACTTTAAAGTGGGGCAACTCCATAAACCACCAAAACACAAACTCCAACAAAACAACCCCCAAAATCAGGTTTATACATTACCAAAAAGACCCAATTTCTTGATTTCGTACAATCAGAGAAACCCAGTACAGAAAAATCTAAAACAAGCAAACCCCAAATGCCAAATATCAGAGAGAAAAAAGACTCACCCAAAATGCAAGAACAAAGCAGCAAGCAACAGAACCAAGCCCGAAAAGCCAAGAAATGCAAAAGGGTTTTGGCTAAAAGAGATAATTTTTGGGGTTTGAACCCTTTTTGTGAGGTATCACTATTGTATTTACCTCTACGCTTGTACGTACACTGACACAGTTGGTGGAAGTGATTTATTTATTGGGAATTGGAGAGTAGGGATTAATGTAGAATTTGAATTGGGAAATGGGACGAAAGATGATCACAATCTATAAAAGATTGTTTGTCTCTACATAACGGCACATGCAACACAGTCACAGTCACGCTCGATTAATTTAAATTTATGTTATATAGAATTTATTTGTGAAATGCAAGAAATATTTTTTTCTATGTTTTGAACTTAAAATTGAAATTTATAATTAAGAGAAGCAATTATCGTCACTTGTGTTAGTGTTGTGCGATTATTCAAATACCCTTTAATTCTCTGTTTTGCCGCCTTCAATTGCTAGATTCTTATGGGTGTGTTTGGTATTTTAATTGATTCTTGTGTTATTTCATTAATCACATTTTCGTTCATCTAGTTTTCATTCTTAATTCTTTGGTTCTCATTTACAAATTGCAATATGTGATTCCGGTAAAATATACAATATTCAAGCTAATAAGAAAGTAAATAGTGAGTTAAACCAACACACAATTGTCATGTTTTGTTAGTGCGTTAAATTGTTTATAAAAAAAATGGTTTAGTTCGAATATGTATGAAGTCAAGGACATACATTTTAGTTTAGCTTGTTAGATTCAATTATTATTAGCAGTTGAATATATTGATAAATATACGTAAAATCGAGATAAGAATAATATAGTAAGTGAATGGAAATCGTATGAACTTTTAGAGATTTGACGATGAATGTTTGTGTGGGATCTAGGGTTGATTGAGTGTTCTAAGCTTTGAATCTGAAAACGACATATATAGTAAGTAAATGTTATGGGACAAAGACTTATTCATGAAAATGGAAATATTGCTATTATATTCCTTGATTTTAGATGTCTTATAATAGTGTCAAAACTACTTTAATATAAAAGTAATATATAATTCACCAATAGCAAAGTTTCATTTGAGCCCTGAAGTACTACGACTAATTATTCATATCTACGTGAAAATATTGTTAGTGGTGCCAACTAATATTCTTTTGTAGTGGTCAGCGTGTAATAACTCCAATTTCACAAAAGAAACAACATTCAAATATTACAATCACTAAATTCATCAAAATTACAACACGAAAATAGAACTGACAAAGAAATTGTAGAACAACAATGGACTAGTTAAAACAAATGAATTGTTGAAGAAGATAACTAGAAGGGAGGTGAGAAGCTTAGACTTTGTGAAAATTAAAAGGAATGAAAGGACTAAACATTTTTTTTCTCAATAATTTGCATAACCGTTCTTTCTTATTCGTACCTAGTTGTAATTAATTGGGGCATGAGTCCCAAATCTTTGT
This sequence comes from Solanum tuberosum, assembly GCF_000226075.1. Taxonomy (NCBI): domain Eukaryota; kingdom Viridiplantae; phylum Streptophyta; class Magnoliopsida; order Solanales; family Solanaceae; genus Solanum; species Solanum tuberosum. Next base: position 156,715 of record NW_006239576.1, read on the forward strand.
GAAAGCCTTCTAATTCTGTTATTTCTTCTCAACCCAATAACTAATTATGTGGCATCTGTAGATATCCACATTGGGCCAATGCTTGTTCATAACCTGCATAGTGTATTACCCGTAATTACTTTTTTGTAATCACGCTATCTAACTTAATTATTTCCTTATTAAATTGTCAATTAATGGGTATTACATTGTAATTACTTAATAATTAATTCAATTAAATAAGTTTTTTTTTTACAATATGATACATATTACTTAAAACTAAACACATATTAGATACCAATCAAAATATCATGTTTAAAAATCTCTCTTCAAGAGGATTTCCTATTATTATTCATGTGTTATTTCTACACTTTACGTGGACACTAATATCCCCCAAAAAAAATCCTCTATGTTTTTTTCCTAAAAAATGGAGCACAAAACTTAGAAGCCTCAATTAGACTGAGAAGGACCAGTGTAAACTGGTAGATACTATCATCTTCAAAAAAAATAAAAATTACTAAGAAATGCACAAAACTTGGGAGCTAGGATAGTCCGGTGCACAAAAGATCCCGTGTTAATTGTCAGAGTTTGGAGAAGAGCCGCATGTTGATACGCAAGTATTAGTAATTGCTTCTACGAGTTGAATATATATTAATAAAGGTCAAGCAGTGTGAGCTCCAGCACAGACAGGTGGATTCTGGTTTCCTACAAAAGTAGGTTTGACATTCTCACAACTAGTCTTTGCTGGTCCTTCCTTTCCATTATAGGTAATGTCTATATCTCCAACTTCCACTCCTTCACATGGTACTCCTTTACTACATAATAGTAGTACTGCATCTTGTGTTCTTGATGTACCCTTTACATTTTTTATGCTCACTTTGCTTATCTTCACTAGTGATGGCAACTGCATGCAAAAAAGTACAAAACAAAAATTAATCTACAACTTATATTCAAGGAGCTTTAGCTTTTATACACAACAACAACATCTACACACACACTATCAAATTATTTAAAAGATAAGTGATGGAGTGCTTACATCTTTGTTGCATTGATTGTATGGGCAATAAACTTGATCAATAACAATAGGGTTGCTAACATTTTGCACAATAATATCTTCATAATGCAACTCAGTAACAACACCTTGATGTGAAGCTGGCCATGTCTTGACCCTAACACCATTATCAGTATTAATAAATGTGCAATTTTTGACATAAACTCCCACTACAGGCTTTTCACCAGGAGTCTTTCCAAGACTTCCAACACTAATACCATGTCCAGGTCCACAAGTAACTTTAGTAATATGAAGTTGTTCCAATTCATCACCAACAGAGATACAATCATCTCCTGTTCCAATTACACTATCTGTTATGTTCACGTTTTTCGATCGAGCAACGTGAATACCATCAGTGTTGATGCTTTCCTTTGGAGCTGTGATAGTAATTCGGTTAAATGTCAAGTTGTTGCAACCGTTAACATTCATATGGAAATTTTTGCTGTCTTTTGAAGTTATGTCTTGGATTGTTGAACTGTTAAGGAAGTTGAAGCTCAAATTCTGTATCAATCACCACAACATAAGAAACATATAATATGACTGATATAGAAAGTTCTGATTCTATATATATATGTAAAAAAGTACTTACATAGGGAAGATGTGCACACTTGGTTTTGGCACAATCATTTTGAGCCCATGCAGCTTTACCTTGTCCATCAAAAATACCAGTACCAGATAATGTGAATTGATTAAGATAATTAACAGTAAACCATTCACCTTCAGGGAGTATTTTAGGATCTGGAGAAGCTTCTAAAGTGCCTTGTAATTGAAACTCAAGAGGTGCCTTGCATGGACCTTCTAATTTTACTTGTTTCATTTGGAATCTCCCTTTTGGGACTATTATTCTACTTGCACTTGTTGATGCACATGCCTCTTTAAATGCATCCAATATTGCCTATTCATATGTATTCATCATCAACATAAAACAATTAGCTACTTTTTTCAATTACAGCCAACAATAATAATAATATTCTCAGTCAGATCATACCCTATCTTAAATTGCACTATTATAGTACATATATATGCAAAAAAAACTACCTATGAGATTTTTGTGACTATAAAAAAAATATCATAAGAAGTTTAACGATTGAATTGTTTCCTAAAACAAAAAGGTATCATCCAATTGATCATAAAATGGAACAAACCTAGTAATTCAACATATTCATTTTGAATCAACTGACTTTACATATTATGGATTCACTTCTAGCAATTGTGATATTTGATTGAATGCGAAATTTCAGATTATTTTTTTCGAAATTTAGTAATCTAAAACATACCATGAGATTTTAATTTCTGACTATAAAAGTATATCATTAAGAATAAAAATAAGAAATTTTAAATTATTTTTAAATAGATAAACACATCTTTCTTCTTTTTGTGAAAACATACTTACTCATTCCGTCTCAAATTATTTGTCACCATTTACGTACCTTACTAATATCTCCATTAGGTGTTGCGCCAAATTTGGTAACATCAAACACTCCTGCCTGAGCCGCTCCAAGTCGTGCTAAAAATAACATTAATGTAAATACAAATAATGTCTTGATATTTAATTCCATTTTTCTTTTTTTTTTTCTTTTTTTAATTTTTTCTTCTTTATTTTATTTTATTGTGTTTTTTTTTTTTTATTGCTTTTGAAATGATAAAGTGAAGGTTGAAGCCCTTTTATAGTGTCATTAACATGAATTAAGACCATTAAAGTTGTATGAGTATGAATAGGAATTTAGTGGTTCATTTTATGTTTGATATTTTTAGCCTTGTGACTTATTCTTATTGATTATATATTAGGCATAACCAAAAGGGTCGTTTGGTAGGGAGTATTAGAAGAAATAGTCCATGTATTATGTATAATATTATTTAGTACTATGTTTGGTAGGAATTTTGGTCCATGGATTAGTTATACAACATACATGGTATTATATGATGTATTGCTAATACCTTCCATTTGGTGGTATTAGTAATACATAGGTTTTAATACCATTGGATTATCTCTGTAAAGACAAAAAATATCCCTCAAATTCTTTTAATCATTTTATTTATTTTCTTGATTTTATATTTTATATTTATATTAGTAAATTTATTTAAATAATTTAGCTTACAAATTTTATTATTTTAAAAGAGTTGTTTGTTGCTCAAAAGATTACTCAACTTTGAGAATTTATCAAATAAAGTCACATTGAACCTTTTTTGGTGTCGATAAACTCACTCAACTTAGATATTTCTATCAATAAATCACTCAATTAAATTTAACTTCAAATATAGGATAATAAGGCAGACGAAATTATTTTGTATGTAATAAAATTATGGACCCAACAAAGAAATTAATTATTTAGATTAAAAAGGACTCAAATGTTAAAGTGGAATTTCTAACTAATTCGGAATTTCATTTATTCTTTTAAAAAAAAATTATAACTAGGGTTGTAAATAGAATAAGTGAGAAATAAAATAATGAAAGTCTATAACACACTATAACGTGTATCATAAAAGGAACCAAAACAGAAAACATCCTCAGTTTTCCTGATTTTTTTCGAACGGCACTGTAATTATAGCAACACGCCATTTATGAAGAAAAAAAAAAGTAATAACCTTATTTAATTTCAAAGCAATTGAATTTTGATAATTCGAGCTCTTAAATTAGATGGTAAACATGAATTAATTTTTTATGGAGTAGCTTCTCTATTGGGAAGGAGGAAAAGATTAGGATAATTAATATGCAAATACAAATAATTAATTTATTAGGTTGTGTTGAAAATTTTATTTCCTTTTTGCCAAAGATCCAAGTTAGGAAGGGTATCTTTTGCCGTTATAAAATGTAAGCCTAGTCATTAATTGATTGTCATAATTTATCTAGCATTTTGGGACAAGATTTTTTTAAACAAAAATATGGATTTAAGTTTATGTGCCATGTAGTGCAATAGATGGGTTGTCCTTTAATTTGTTATTAGAGGTCTCGGATTCAAGTCTTGGATAGAGAAAATCCTTGGTAGAAAACGCTTCCCTTCGAATGAGGCCCTATACGTCATGAATCATAATTAATTGAGCTTCAATGTGGATATCTGAAACGGTGACACCAAATGAAAAATCAAAAAATATCTCCATTATGCCCTCTTAATTTTAAGTAAATTTTATATACAAATGTTTCAAGTTTACGACAAATTGACCACTAATATAATATGTGACCTTCCATTTTCTAGATTGTACCTTGTTATTAGGGTCATTTTACGAGACAAAGAGGAGATATTTTAAGACTAAAATAAATTATTTAATCAAATAAAGTATATCAAATTTAATTTCAAATATTAGATCATATTTAAGATCCAAATTTCAAAAAAAAAAAATCTTTATTAAATTTGTACAAAGTTAAACAGAAACAAAACGAAATGGCTGAAATATTATTATTTATTTATAATTTTTTCACTTTTATTTTTATTTGCTATACTGATAAGTGAAAACGTGAGTTAAACTAATAAGTTTTGATGGAGAAACATGATCAAGATTCATAATGTCAAACCAATTTTGGTTAGAACTAATACGTAATTATTATTGTTTATCACTTTCTCTGTCCCAATTTATGTGATATAGATTAACTTGACATGAATTTTTTTTTTTAAAAAAACTTTTAAAAGTTGTGATCTAAAATAAATCATAGATATTAGTGCACCTCTAAATCATTTCATTAAGGTAAAATTGACATTTTAAAATTAAATTGTTACTAAATATAGAAACTTGTCATTCTTTTTTCAGAAGAGGATCAAAACACTACCCTTAAACTATCTGAAATAGCTTAAATATACCCTTAAAACTATATTTCAGCTCAAAAATACCCTTTTAGTCAAACTATTGGGTCACACCTACCCTTCTAGTTAACTGAAGTATCCATGTGTGTGTTAAATGCCACATGAATGCCACATGTGCACGCCAAACAAACCCACATAGACGACTACGGAAAAGGGTCAAGACTACCTTTAAACTATTCGAAATAGCTTAAATATACCCTTAAACTATATTTTGGCTCAAAAATGCCCTTTCTATCTAACTATTGGACCACACTTACCCTTCTGTTTAACAAAAACATCCATGTGTGTGCTAAAATGCTACATGGACTCCACATGTGCACGCCAAACACACCCACCTCCACATAGACGACTTAAAGCCCTAATTTCACTCTTTTCCCCCTCATTTCATCCTTTCCTTATTTGGGTATATCAATATGAATATACAATATACATTGACTCAATTCAGTTCCATTTTATTCTGATACTAACATGTTGTACTTTGAAGATCACAACTTAAACAACATTCAAATTAATTTTGTTATCTAATCCTTAAATCATCTATTATATTGAATGTTTCTTTAACTTTCCATAAAATCTAAAACTTCCTTAACAATCATTTTGAGCATCTTTGGATTAGGGACCACATAGGCTCAAAACTTGAACAAAAATAGGGTAATTGGTAAAAAAAATAAATAAACAAAAAATCTATAAAGACTTACTAGGTCTTCGTTGATGTAGTAGCAAACGAAGGTATCATTCCAGTCGTTCGTCAAGTTTTCCTCATTAGCGAAATCGCCGACGTTGATGTGGCGGAGCTCGGTCACCACCACCAGGGAAGCCGCCGTATTCGTCTTCCCTGTGCCTGGAGTTGGGGTGATAAGTATATTAGGTCTCTTACGGTTGCTGCTATTTTGTGCCATGGTCGTGAGTTGAATCAACAAGAAAGCTTGCTTAGATTTGTTTAAACAAAATTAATTTATTAAGAGAAATTAAAATAATAAATTAGTACTAATTGATTAATTAAAATGAGTGTGTTTATATTATACCTTGGATCGTTTCCTTTATTGTATTTGAAATGGTCATCAAATTGCAATTTTTATACTTCATTCGGTTACGTATACAAGTTTCCGCAAATGTTTTTTCTTTTTTTGGTTCAATATATACTTTTCCAGGATGAAATGAGGGAAAAAGAGTGAAATTAAGGTTTTAAGTCATCTATGTGGAGGTAGGGTGTGTTTGGCGTGCGTGGAGTCCATGTGGCATTTTAGCACACACATGGTTGCTACTGTTAAACATAAGGGCAAGTGTGGTCTAAAAGTTAGACGGGAAGGGCATTTTTGAGCCGGAATATTAATTAAGAGTATATTTAAGCTATTTCGAATAGTTTAAGGATAGTTTTGACCCTTTTTCGTAGTCGTCTATGTGGAGGTGGGGTCTGTTTGGCGTGCACATGTGACATTTAACACACACATGGATACTTCCGTTAACTAGAAGGGTAGGTGTGACCCAATAGTTTGACGGGAAGGATATTTTTGAGACGAAATATAGTTTAAGAGTATATTTAAGCTATTTCGGATAGTTTAAGGATAGTTTTGACCCTTTTTCGTAGTCGTCTATGTGGAGGTGGGGTCTGTTTGGCGTGCACATGTGACATTTAACACACACATGGATACTTCCGTTAACTAGAAGGGTAGGTGTGACCCAATAGTTTGACGGGAAGGATATTTTTGAGACGAAATATAGTTTAAGAGTATATTTAAGCTATTTCGGATAGTTTAAGGATAGTTCTGACCCTTTTTCGTTTTTTTTTTTAACAGACTAGAAAGAAAAATGAGTTACTAAATACTTGACAACATTAAAAGAAATTTTCAAGTTGATCACCTAATCCTAAAAAATTACTTACAAATCATCAAAGGCTACATTTGTAGCACTATATGTTGAAAAGAAGTGTGGTTGTAAAGAGCCTTGCTCCAAAGTAAGCCCCACTAGAATATGACATGGAGATTGCAAGTGGAAACTAGAACAAACAACAAAATTTTGAATGTCCAGTTGGCACCAATCAAAGCCTCAACAACCTTATCCCACATCATAAATCTAATCTTCCCCCACATCCAAAAACTAAGCCAATTTCCCTTCACACATCACAAAATTATCTAAAACATATTGCCCCTCCCCTCCAACATCACCATTCTAACAAAGAATTGGAATCCAATTCCAAAACCAACAAAAGAGAGTAATTGTTGTTTTGAGTGTAAGTTAGCAATGGCTGCTTCCACACAATGTTTCTTGCACCAATATCATGCACTAAGATCTAGCCCTGCTAGAACATCATCTGTTCCATCCCCTAAGCCTAACCAATTGATTTGCCGTGCACAAAAGCAAGATGATGCCAACAACACCAGCAACGCCGTCTCTCGCCGATTGGCTCTTACTCTCCTCATTGGTACTGCTGCCATTGGTTCCAAAGTTTCCCCTGCAGATGCTGCCTATGGAGAAGCTGGTACTTTTCTCCAATATATAATACATAGCATACTAGTTTAACTAATGATAAACGGTCTCAAAGAATTTTTACACTATCAGATCGAAGCACTTGAAAGGCAAACCATGTATATAACTTGTTATAACTAAGTTTAATATATGTGTGATGTGCCTATATAATACAACTATCCAGCCCCCTGACCTATGTTGCTCGGATCCTCCAAAAACATTGCCACGTCTATATCACTTTCTTTTTGTTGGAGGATCCGAGCAACATTTAATGTGAACATGATCTTAATGATGGTGTTTGTGATATATGCAGCAAATGTTTTTGGTAAGCCAAAGGAGAACACTGATTTCTTGCCATACAATGGAGATGGATTCAAGCTCCAAATCCCAGCCAAATGGAACCCAAGCAAAGAAATTGAGTTCCCTGGTCAGGTTCTCAGATATGAAGACAACTTTGATTCCACCAGTAATCTCATGGTTGCAGTCACTCCAACTGACAAGAAGTCCATCACCGACTACGGCTCCCCTGAAGAATTCCTCTCTAAAGTAATAATATTTCTATCTCTAAAAGCATGCATTTTATAGTTCAGCACAAGTGGTTAGCTCACAACTGAGTTTTGGTCTTGTTTTCTTTTGTTTCTCAACAGGTGGACTATCTGCTAGGAAAGCAAGCTTACTTTGGTAAAACTGATTCAGAGGTAAGTAATCATAACTACTAGCTGCTTTTCATATGAGATGAGTAAAGGTCACTAGCATTAAAGCACTCTGCACTTCTATAGAATGGTAGCTTCGAGTATGAACAAATGAGTCTAGAATTCAGTCAGTATGTAAGCTACCCTGTAAGTTAGTCCTCAAGTGGAAGAATCACTCAGTAAGATTATAATAAGTAATGGCTTTTGATCATACACCAGCTATGCAAGTAGTAAAATGTAGCTGGCAGCTTTTTCCTATAAATCAAATGATGGAATGAATGAAGTACAAAACCATGTGTCAGTCCCAAGGAAGTTGGAGTCGGCTATATGGGTCCTCGTAGTCTATGTTGCTCTGCCCTGCAATTGTCTACATTTTGTTGGTAAAAAGCACTAACTGAACTAATGTATGGAAAAATGAAGTGGGAATTTGTTTGTGCAGGGTGGATTTGAATCTGGTGCAGTGGCAACTGCTAACCTGTTGGAGGCATCAAGCGCAACAGTGGGAGGAAAACAGTACTACTACTTGTCAGTATTGACAAGAACTGCAGATGGAGATGAAGGTGGGAAGCACCAGTTGATCACAGCCACAGTGAATGATGGCAAACTTTACATTTGCAAGGCACAAGCTGGTGACAAGAGATGGTTTAAGGGTGCCAAAAAGTTTGTGGAGAATGCTGCCACTTCTTTCAGTATTGCTTAAGAATGGGAAAACTAAAGAAAACCATTATTTAAGTTTGTATGTACTTAGTTCTTCCCCCCTCTACAAAACATATGGTCCTGAGATGAGTTACTTAATTGGACTTCTTTTTTGCTCTTTCCAACCAATCCCAAAAAAGTTTTTAAACATGTTTCAAATACTGTTGGAGGAAGCTTAATGTTAATAATTTCATATTTTCTTCACATATATTTAACACCCTTTACCGCCTCCCCCGCCACACACACACTCTTCAGAATCCCAACATAGACAGATAACAAACTCAACATCTGTTGATGGACTACTCTCTGTGTTAAAAAGTCTAGAACCACCGAGGGATGTCATAGAATGGATCCCTTCACTCTTTAATCAGAGATCTTGAATTCAAATCCTAGTAACATAGAAATTCCCAATAAGAAGGGCATCACCCTTAGATGGGCCTTACGCAGTACAAGTTTAGAGTAGTCAAGGCTAGTAAATTTTGGGTATCAAATAGTTAAATGAAAAGAAGATCATTTCAAGAAGAGAAGTTTATTCCAACAACTCAACTCACAAGGCTTTAGTGATAGATGTTGATCTTATGGAAATGGGATCATCTCAAAAAGGAAAACTAGAAGCTATATAATTGCTTATTGGATATAAGAGAAAACAAAGGGAGTTTCTCTTTTTGGGTGATTCTTAGGAGCTAAACACAATTCTCATATGCAAATTTATAGTAGGACAGACCTGTAGACCAAAATTTTCCAGTTCATCTTACTCCTAAAGATGCAAGAGTTCCGAAAGCTGCTTTAGTAAAAAGGTTGACGAAAAGATTCAAAAGAATTGATCTGGTACAAAGCTGCTAGTTATATAGTGATATGTACTCATGTACCAATAAGGCAATAACATGCCTTAGTGAATAACGGTGACAACCCCTCTCAAACTTCCCTTCCCTCTACATTTTTTTGGGAAATAGAGCAAATGAAACTGCATCTAACCTGTTCAAACCATTAACTACTTACCTACCTTAAATAGCAAGGGTCAATAAAATAGGCAACAATTATTTAAATGGAAAAGAAAAACTAAAATATGGAGGAAGTACACGATTTATTAAATGGACTGAATGCAAATTTCACATTCTTGTTTGTCATAAATGTTGGTTCGACATGAACATACAGAATATACACAGAAACCAGTGATAGAGATGAAAGATATTTGTAACGTTACACGCTGCCCTTTTGCATCTCAGACTTCAACTTCGCCCATTGCAGTAGTTCACACCATTATCAGTGTCATGTTGCTTTGTGTTTACTCGATTATAGCCCCATACACGAATTGTACCATCATCACTCGCAGATGCCAGCATATGAGGATTTCTTGGGTTCCAGCTAACACAGTTCACCGTCCCTGAATGTCCAGCCAGTGTCCCAACAAGTTCACCTGAGCCTCTGTGCCATATATAAACCTAAAATATTGCAATAGACCGAGATCAGAATCTCTCAAGGATATAAGGCTTTATGGTATAGACTACCTTTCCCATACCCTACTTTGTGGAATTACACTGGGTATGTTGTTGTACTAGGATCAAAGTCTCTCTAGAAGATACAAGGTCAGAATCAATATCTGACAACATATTTCTGTAATTTGTGCCCAGTAATAGAGAGAAATGGGAAAAATCTTTTCACTATCAAAAATTTACTTCTCTATGGTACATTTAAATTTGAACCAACAAGTGATAGCACATAAACAATACATTTGAATTACAACTAGTAATATTTTCCATCCCAAAAATACATTGAAGAGCACACCTAATAAGATTGATATCCCTTCCGCTCCCCTCCAAACCTTTTTCCTCAAAAATTAAGACTTACCCCAAATAGGTATCTCTTAATACTCAAATGTGTTGTCTACACACTTCCTATTTCGTGATGTCCTATTTTACAGATTCAAATGAATATTATCCACAGCCATTATGAAGTACAACTCTACAAGTCAAAATGATATCTTAAATTTCCGTGGAGTATCACTTTCATAAACAAAGTTATTGCATATCCAAGTACTCATATATTAGCTATGATTTACAATTGGACTTATGAGCAGACTAAAAACTTGATTCCATGCACAGCATTTGGACATTTTGTGAGATACTACATCAGGAATATGCCATGAGATTCAGGATGTATTCTACACCAAAGCCGCCTACAAGCTTAACTAATTCAGCAAATCTTCTATAAATATAAAAGAATATATGACCACTAATGGCATAAATGCAGGCCATATAACATTCTGAGCTTTAAGGATCTCATTAATCTCATGAAAATATACTTGACGTGTTCATTATTCCTTGAGAAATTTCAGAAAACTTGAGTTTTCCTTCTTCGTTGCTAACTATTATAAATCTGTCTCACACTTCACATGGAAGTCATGTCCTGACAGCAGTAAAGAGCAGCATGGCATTGATGTAAACTTGTGATCATTGAGAGCAGTGGTTATCATAAAGGCAGCATGTGGGTCCAAATAGTATAAAACAATTCACTCAAGATAGAAGAAACTCAAAAATAAAATAAAATAAGTCAACAGATTAGCTGAGGCAATTATGAAATACTCAAACAATACATACAAATACAGAAGAAATAACTCTTTAGAGCATCATTCTACAAGAACCCTAGAAAAGGCAAAACAAACAATGTCACTTGCATGTACGAAGCATAAACATGAAATGTTATATGCTAAAAATGAAAAACTTGTTAGCAGAACTTTTTGTGCAGGAAAACATAGTTTCCTGATTCAGGTAAATGAAAGATGCTTTTATGGTCAAAAGACAGACCATATGCAATATGCAACCCAATTTGACGAATAGAATGTTAATTTATTCATGTGCTAATAAGCATAAAAGGCACCCCAAAAAAAAAAAATCTGCAAATCAAATTGATTGTGCTTATAGATCAACAAAAGAGGCTAACCTGTGAGTCCTCGCTTCCACTTGCAATAAAAGCTTGATGTAGTCCTCCAAAGCAAGACCTCACAACGAACCGAGAACGTTTGTGCCCCTTATATTTGGCTACGAGTTTTACAGTTCCTTCTATATTCCAAAGATGAATTTCTTGGTTCGAAAGACTAACCAATACATACTTACTATCCATGGACAATACAAATGAGGTTATTGCTTGATCCTCCTGAATTACTCTCTCTACTTTTGATTCCCATCCAAATAATACTATCATATTTTCTTTACAAACAGAGACAACATGCTTCCCATCACTTGTTATCCCCAAGTCCGACATTCTAATAGTCCTGTGGCCTTTCCAACACTCAAGCTCTTTCCCTTCCAAATCCCACATGGTAATACTTTTGTCAGTTACACCACAGAATATCCTTTTTCCATCAGGAGCCCATCCACATGAGATAAAACCAACGTTTTTTTTCTCATAAATGTGTATACATTTACCAGACTCGACATCCCACCGTATGACAGTGTCCTCTTCACCACAAGTGAGAAGTTGATGGTCATCAGGACTCCATGATATATAGGAAACAGATGTCTTGTGACCCAAAAATTTGTGTTTCATGCAGACACTGCCATCCAATTTGACCTACAAAAAGCAGAAAATGAGGGATGAACTTACACTCCATCTATTATCATGATTAGTTCAAATCTTCACGATTAACAGCTCTCTTTTCTTTTGTTCCCAGCACTCCCTCCCCCCAATCCCACATAAACACAAACTTTTTCCATTTATTTTTTATCAAACATGAAATGCACCTGATATTGGAGAGTGGACCTTGCATATCATACTCCTCCAAAACATAATCAAGCACCAAAAGAAGAGGAAATGAACCAAATATTAATCATTTGATTAGCAAAAAGAAGCATTGTTCAGGTGTAAATACATTAAACTCTGATTTCCAACTTACAAAGCCAGTTGAATAAAGCACACCAAGACATCTGGAACTCTCTGACATTTCTTTTCTCGACAGTTTGTTCAAAATTCTTCATATGGTGAAGTATCATTAGCTATCAGCTTTCATGTTTTCTAAAGGCATGGAACTCTTCCATGTGTTTGTTTCTCTTTAAACTTAAAAAAGGAAGGATATCACTCTATGAAATGACTACTCCCCCCATTTCATTTTATGTAAGGGTGATTGATTCAGCACGGAGTTTAAATATGTTAATCTAACTTATTTAATATATTATTGATAATGGAAGAGAATATTAAAGTGGAGGTGGAAAAAACAAGCAAACATCACATCAAAGTTGAAGTGTGAGTAGTTCAATGAATCCTAAAAGTTATTGAAAGTTGTATAAAATAGAATGGTGTCAAACATTTTGCGACGCACCAAAATGGAAAGAGTGTCATATAAATTGGAATGGAAGGTGAAACTAAAATGGAACTAAAGCTAGAATATAAAATTTAACATTGATTTTGTATTCAACTGATTTTCCCATTCAAATTGAATGCTTAGTGCCAAGTATCAGTTAAAACATCACTGTCGTCTAGGTTAAAGAATCTAATGATAAATCCCAAATTAAGTTTTAGAAAACCTCCACTCAACCCAAAGGTTTGTATTAATTCGATAAACCTCCAATGCAAAAAATGGCAGACAGGCAGCTTAGTAGTAACAAGGCTCTTATTTTTCATGTTATTTATTTTAGTAGCTTCTGCAAATCTGTCCACCATATTTGTAATTTACTCATCCCTTTCATAGACATGCACATTAACGCTTAACATGCCATCCATAACTATTTGGCAACATGAATACCTTTAGCCATTGCATATTCTCCATTTATTCCAGTTGTGATGGACTCTATTTCGTGGCTCCTTCCTAAATTTGGAGACTATTTAACTTACAGTTTCCTCCTTATTTTGAGAAGGTAACTTACACTTCACACTTTACCCTTAATGACAAGCTTTTACAGCTACACAAATGGTACGGTATAAATAAGACCACAAACTTTAGAAGTTTCTTCATTTCTAACTCCGTGCTCAGTCAAATAGGTTAAAACTATTGAAACTGAGAGAGTAATAACTTTGTTCTTAACAATGGAATAATAATGAGGCTACAAATTTAATTAGGATACATTGAACACCTCCCATGAAACTAACACCTCGGGCCATATATAAAATAAACTTGCAACTGTTTTTTTTTGGGGGAGAGCAAGTAAAAGAGGCATTAGGCATTATTGGTATAGTTCAAAGCTTTAGATGGAATGTTGTGAAAGAAGTACAACCAAAAGTATAGTTACAGCTTTACCACCAAGAGTAAGGGTTATGGTGGGATGGATAGAATCCCTCCATCCTAAACCAGGAGTCTCGGGCTCGAGCCCTGGGTATGGCGTGGTAGGGAGCACTCCCCTCACCCCCAACCTCACCCAGGCCTTATGCGGCAAATCCAGATTAATCGGGACCCCAATGCAGGTAGCAGAAACAAGTGGGAATAAATAAGAAAGCATTAGTAATAACTTCGATATCATCTATTTTGTGTTGCACCAAAAGAAAGGAAAAGGAAAGCAAAATCAAATCACTTTGATTACTCATTCTGTCTGGCTCTACAACAAGTACTCTCTTTTTTGCTTGATCCTAGAAAAGATCAAAATATACAAATATTAAAAATTATATAGTACAAGTCCATGCATGATAATAATTAATACAAACTCTCCTATTACACCATAATAACTTGGCGAAACACAAGGAAATATAATAATAATCACACTTATAACACAACAGAAACATTAACTGCTGCATAGTTGGTCACAATGTAAGGAAGTTCCAATTAGCTGTCAACATAACAGCATAAAAATTGGATCATACATCCAAGTCCTACTTGAATTTAACAGCAATACCAGTCAGAAACCACAAATGCATCAGTGGTAGTCACTGGACCCTTTTTATATGGCAAGTATAACGTCACTGGACTTTTAACACTCGAACAATGGAAGACTACTTTTCTTCAGAGTGCAAAGTAGGATTCTTTTTTAGAGTCAAATTGCAAAGTAGGATTCTTTTTTAGAGTCAAATTGCAAAGTAGGATTCTTTTTTAGAGTCAAATTGCAAAGTAGGATTCTTTTTTAGAGTCAAATTGCAAAGTAGGATTCTTTTTTAGAGTCAAATTGCAAAGTAGGATTCTTTTTTAGAGTCAAATTGCAAAGTAGGATTCTTTTTTAGAGTCAAATTGCAAAGTAGGATTCTTTTTTAGAGTCAAATTGCAAAGTAGGATTCTTTTTTAGAGTCAAATTGCAAAGTAGGATTCTTTTTTAGAGTCAAATTGCAAAGTAGGATTCTTTTTTAGAGTCAAATTGCAAAGTAGGATTCTTTTTTAGAGTCAAATTGCAAAGTAGGATTCTTTTTTAGAGTCAAATTGCAAAGTAGGATTCTTTTTTAGAGTCAAATTGCAAAGTAGGATTCTTGATAAGTTCAATATTAATAAGCTGCTAATCATGTGGATCCGAAAATCAGAAGGATGAGGAGGCTTCACTGTTAGATGTAGACATGTAGAGTCGTCTCTGTGTCTGTCTAGGTTCGCATACAGATATGCATGTTGGACCCCCTAATTCCGAAATTCAGTGTATGGGTGGTTAACTCGGACCAATAGGGCCACAAACTATCTGATTACAGTCAATCCTAATAGATCTCCTGTGGAAGTATCTACAACTAGCAATTATGGTGGTACTTTCTAATAATTTCACCTCAATTTTAAACTAGTTGGAATATATTATATTTCTTTATTTTTTGTATCATGCTGTCCAGGAGAGCTTGTGTGCCTTGACTATTACACTGGGCATCCGCTACCTTCCACCAACATAGGTACTGGGTAACTCTACCCACCAAAGCTCAAGCAGATGGGAAAAAACTATTACATTGGGTGCCTGCTTACCCGCCAAGGCTCAAGCAGATGGGAAAAAATCACTTAGCAATTTTTGCCTCAAATTGAAACCTGAGACCTCATGGGAAGAAATCTTCTAGTTAGGCTATATGAATCCTTTATTTATTTAAAAAAATTTTATAATCATGCTGTCTTGGCCAGCTTGCACGCACCTCGACCTTGCCACCCCCCACCAGCAACAGGTACCAAGTAACTTTGTCCACCAAGACTAGAGTAGAAGGAAAGAAATCATCTAGTTTTTTTGTGTCTACTGGGATGTGAACCTCATGGTTCTCACCCCAATTCACTGACCACTTAGCCACACCCTTGGGTGCTATATGAATCCTTTATATCCATTCAACTTCACTTGAGCCCATCTCATTCTGTTAATAATTTAAGGGTTCTCTGTAAAACTAGGAATTTATAAATCGCAGGCATATCCTTACATTTTTTAAACTGATATATAATCAAATTAAAAACATCCTCTTAAGCACCTGATCAAATGGAAATATGCCACAAAAAAAGGAATAAACCTTAATCTCAACCGGTTGATATCACTTCTAAAAATAATTTGCAATCACTGTGTTCATTTTATATTACTATATGAGGTCGTGGAAACCACAGAAGTTTGAGCACCCATATGTGGCACTCCACGAGACTGTGAAGCATACAAGATACTAATCCTTCAAAGCAGAAGTAGAAGACCCTATGGAAGCAACTGTGACTAAGATGCAAAAAGTGGAGGAAAAGAATTTCAATAAAAAGTAAAGTAGCAATTGATCTAAGTTGAAAAAAAACTACTGATATGACAACAAAATAAAGAGAACTTATAATACCTCCCATACAATTACTGAAAAATCGGCAGATGACGAGGCCAAGTACTTTCCATTATGGGAAAACTCCAAGAACCAGACTTCCTTTTTGTGCTCACGTAATATCTGGTGCAGTAGAAGCAATGAAGAAACAATTAGTGCTTAAGGTGATTAACATATCGTATCTGCAAGAAATCAGACTCCACTATCAACGATTGCTCTAAAATGACTTATTACACAAAAAACAGCTCGGTGGTAAATGATAACAAGCAGAAAGCCAGTGAAGCTCAACTTTATCAAAGCACATTTACAACTCCTTGGCCCTTTAACCAACCCCTCCACCCCACCCCAAGGCCAATTCCTTCTGATTTCACTTAAATCACAGTGGATCCAACCACATCTCCTAGTTAAAATTTAAACATCCCAAATATAAGGTCAATTTCCAAATGGCATAAATAACATGAACAATAAACAAAAGTTACACCCCAGTCCCGAACAAAGCCAAAAATTAGAGGAAAAAAAGAGCATACTTGTTTACTCAAAAAACATATAATGACAAGAGAAAGGGAGACCCATTTCACAATAGAACAAAAAAATGAGATGTTGTGCCTACAACTACTGACTTTTTCTTTGATTCAAAAGTTCGGCAACAATCCATGAAACATTTCATATTGTTGCGACTAAGCCTCATGAAAGGGTGGACACAAGTTCACTAAGGACCTGAAGATCACAAAGCTCCCCAGAAACAAATAGTGCTTACCTATTAACTCCAGCATCTTCAGACATAAAAATAAAATTGGATTTATTTTTTTCTGATTAGTAAATAAAAACTGCATTCATTAGCAAGCTCATTATGATAGGACAGCATGCATTCCCCGTATTAATTTGCTCATGGACCGAGGCTGCAATGAATATGCTTTTAGTTGGAGTTCCATTGTCAATAACTACTCAAAAGAAGCTGGCATTTTGGAGATCCACAGCATTGAAAGCTGTAGTTCAATTCTCTGTTCTTCATTTGTTATTTTGCTGAACAAAGCATTACATAAGCTTCTAGTCTTCTAGAGAGTTTATATATGTACTTGTAATATATAGATACATTGAAGCAATTTGCATAGTTTCTTTTTCTGTTGAAGGCACTAACTTGTTGCATTATTAATAAGAATTTCTTTTTGAAAGGGAGCATAATGGTAAGAATTGTTTGGGTGAGACCAGGAGATTAATGAGAGCAACTTTTGGGCTCCATATCAATCGGAGGAAAAGTCATATTTTTCCAATTAATGATGTGAACAGAATGTAACATCTGACAGAGATCTTGGGAGGAGAAATAGGTCAACTACCAACAATATATTTGGGGATGCCTGTGGGAGACAAAAGCAAATCCGGAGAGATTTTGAATGGGGTGGTGAAGAGATGTGAAAGAAGACTATCTAAATGGAAAGCATAATATTTGTCTGAGGTGGAAGATTGGTCCTAATCAACTCAGTCTTAGATGTTCTACCAACATACTTGATGTCAGTTTTTCCTCTCCCAACTAGGGTAGAAGAAAGAATTGATGCTTTAAGGAGGAACTTTTTGTGGAATGGAAAGAAGGAGAACAAAGGATTTCATTTGGTCAAATGGAAGATTGTAGTTCTTTCAAAGAAACTTGAGGAAATAGAACAGAAGCTTAATAATTAAGTGGTTGGGGAGATTTCCTAAAGAGGAGCAGGCTCTATGGTTAGAGTGATTCAGGCCAAGTATGAGAAGATAGACTACTAGAAAGCTAAGGAAGTGACGTCTGCCTATGGTATGAGCCTGTGGGGATCAGTCAGAATTTGTGGCAAAGTTTCTTTGAAAGAACTAGATACAATCATCATCATATCATCATCATCATCATCATATATATATATATATAAACACTTGCACATCAAATATTTGAAGGTTATGAATATGAAAGACATGGAAGTAATGAATATGAAATAGGAGTTTGTTTTATCTTTTGTTCTTTCATCTTCTACAATGGTAAAGATACTGTTGCTGTCTTTTTATATTCCTTAGTTCACACACATATCAATTTGTTTCCTTTGTATCAGATGTCTCTTTCTTTAATTTTTTCCACTTGCCATACTACCATCAGCAATATCATAGGTTAACTTTTTAACTTACCTTCATCTTTTTATTTTTTATACTATTGTTGTGTATCTTCATTATTTACTGATGTCTCTAACTCAT
This sequence comes from Solanum tuberosum, assembly GCF_000226075.1. Lineage (NCBI taxonomy): Eukaryota > Viridiplantae > Streptophyta > Magnoliopsida > Solanales > Solanaceae > Solanum > Solanum tuberosum. The sequence continues at coordinate 175,254 of NW_006239576.1, forward strand.
ATATATTTTATGAATTGTTTTGTGTATGGATTAATGTGTACTGGTTAGCCTTCTGCTTTAACAATAATAATAATAATAAGGGACAAACGTGCAATGCACGTTCCCAAAGACTAGTGTAAACAATGGAAGGAAGATTTTGTTTTGGGATGATACCTGGTTAGGAAATGGCAGCCTCAAGCAGTTTTTTTCAGACATTTATCTGTTGAATCAGAAACAACAGGCCACTTTGAAGAAGTTTGGTCCATCCATGGATGAAACTTAACATAGAGAAGGATGGTGCAAGAATGGGATGTGGATAGACTAGCTAAATTTTGTGGCACCCTAGACCAATTTGGACTTTTTTGGAGGATTGAAAGAGGATAACACACTCTCAGGGGGATTCATCATAGCAAAGGTATTTTCACAGTTAGCTCTGCCTACAAGAATCTGAACCAGATAAGGACTCAACTCAAATTTTTGCCTTTGAAACAGGGGCGTATCTAGAGGGGGTGCCGTGGGTTCACGTGAACCCATGTTCCCTAGTGTTATAGTTTTAAAAAAATATTTAAATATAGATGTGTGAATCCACGTTCAAAGTATCATATAATAAGACGATTATGATTGGTGCACCTCTCTAAGTGAGTATAGAAATTTAAATCTTATATCTATCGTATCTTTTTGAGTAACACCTCTCCAAGTGGTTATCGGTTACACTTTTGGCGTTTCAACTATTTTTTTGGTTTTTTCCTTTAATCTTTCAAAATTTTCAAGCGTGTTACATTGAAAATTGCTAGAAAATTTAGCACTGTAAAATTTTTATATAATTAAATCAAATGTGTAATTAAAATTTAAAACTAGTAGTGTTATATATTTTTACCTATAATTTTTAAAATTTAATGGTTCATATTAAGAACCTAAAAGTCAAACCAATCAAATTTATATTTAAGATGCATTTTTTTGTAATTGTGCACCCATTTTGTCGAAATTCTGGATATGCCTCTGCTCGGAAGCTTATCTAGAAAGTCAAAATTCCATATAAGGTGGCAAAAGAGACAACACTGACTCAGGAGAATCTCAAGAAGAGGGGAATACATATGTGCACAAGATGGTTTTTTTTGTGAGCAGCAGAGACAATCAACCATTTTTTTCTTCACTGTAGGGTGGTTAGACAACTTTGGAACCTGTTTACCAGCTTTAGGGGCATAAGTTGGACCATGCCCGAAAGGCAAGTCAAGCTATAGAAAGTTTTATAATAATAAAGGTAGTGGCGGTGCAGACAAAAAGCAGATGGAGAATTGTCCCTATTAGAATAGTAATATGTATATACAATCCTACTTAGAATAGGAATAGTAATAGTATATAGTGTCCTACCTAGAAAAGAATTGAATTGTAGTATCCTAGTTGGAAAAGGTGTCGATTGTAGTGTCTATAAATAGGGTCTCTCTGTAATAATGTAGAGACAACAATTCAATAATATTCTTCTCCAATATTTCTCACATGGTATCAGAGCCTCTACGATCTTGGTAGAGAATCAAAGAGCTTCTGCTGCCGACAGACGGCTATTACCCATATATGCCGCCCGTCTGGCCAATGATTGTGTTAACAAAAGTTGGACCAACGATATATGCATGAATCCCATATTCAAGGGAAGAAAACTCAGTCAGACAGGTCACCGTGCGTCAATTTCCGATGACTTTCTAGGGTTGTTTTGTGTCAACCCCATATCCATTGGTATTTGTGTTAGCACCGTGCCATCTTTTCGGTGACTACTTTCTCATATTTTATTTATGTAGCACTGTGCTATCTTTTCGTGACTACTTTCTCATATCTAATTTGTGTAGCACCGTGTCATCTTTCCGGTGACTATTTTTTCATATTTAATTTGTGTAGCACCTTGCCATCCTTCTGGTGACTATTTTTTGGTGACTATTTTTTGCATATCTGATTTGCGTAGCACCATACATCTCTCTGGACTACTTTTCATATTCAATTTGCATAGTACCGTGAATTTTTCCAAACTACATTTGAGTTGCATAGTACCTGTGTCTTTTCGGTGACTCCTCAGATTTGATTTGCGTAGTTCCATGCGTCTTTACAGTGACTTCTCAAATCTGATTTGCGTAGGGTTGTGCCATCATTCCGACCCTACCCATATAATTTCTCTTTTTCAATAGGGATGTGCCATCATTCCGACCTACTCACTATTTATATACTTTATACTAGATTTTGAGCACTTTCAGACAACCGCTACATTGTTAAGAAGTCTATATGGAGCAACCACCTAATTTTGTTGCTCAGGGGGGTTTAGTAGCCTTGTATGTCGATTACGTAAGTCACTCTATGGTCTGAAACAGACTTCTCAAGCTTGGTTTGGGAAGTTCAACACTGTAATTTTATCACTCTATGATTTATCAACACTATGCATCAAATTCAGTATTTCATAAGAAGACCAAGCACATTGAGATTGACTGCATTATGCATCAAATCCAGTATTTCATGAGAAGAAAAGCACATTGAGATTGACTGTCAATTTTGTGAAGTCGAGTGATCAACTTGCAGATATCTCACCAAGCCCCTCATCGATCCTCGTATTAATTATATTTGCAACAAGCTAGATACATATGATTTGTATGCACTAACTTGACGGGGAGTGTTAGAATAGTAATAGGTATATACAATCCTACTTAGGAAAGGAATAAGAATAGGAATAGGGATAGTAATAGTATATAGTGTCCTACTTAGAAAAGGATTGTATTTTAGTGTCCTAGTTGGAAAAGGTGTATTGTAGTGTCTATAACTAGGGCATCTCTATAATAATTTAGAGACAACAATTCAATAATATTTCTCTTATATTTCTCACAGTCCCAACGGTGATTTGGTGGACCATATGGAAGGAGAGAAATTTGAGATGTTTTGAGAGCATTAGCAGTCCTTTACACAGGATAAAGAGTTGCCTTATCACTTTTTGCTATTGGTGTAGTCCGAGTATGTAAATGATCATGTAGCTATTACAGATATTCTAGGATCTTTGTAAGATGAAGTAGGATCTAGTGTTTTTTTAGATTTGTTGAGTCTACTCAACTGTTGTAGCTCCATGGTGTAAATTTGGGATCCCAACCTTAAGTGCTGAAGATTTATATACAAACTTGTTACCTTTGTAAAAAAAAAAAAGTGTGGGCTTTAATGAAAAAAGGCGCAAAGGGAGAAAAAATACAAATATATATTTTAAATCCAAGACTAAAAAATATAAGCATAAATGACAAATACATGAACAAAGAAATTGAAAAAATATTATGATACAGTGAAATATCAATTGTTTAATGTCACCTTTCAGAAGAGGCTCATTGGCAAGTAAAAGTATGTCTTAAAATCATGATGACGACAACGAAGTGCATATTAAGTAAGGCGAAGCGCACAACACATTTTGAGCCACGCTTCAGAGCTTAAGTGCGCCTTTAACAACAATGTGTAAGATAAGCCCTGTTTATTTTAATCACAACTTTGAAAATCAAAACAAGCCTTTCTTTAATGACCGCGGTGTCCGGATCAGCTTTTGCGCACCTCGACTAATTCCATTGGATACCTACCACCTCCACCAACAACATGTACCAGCTAACTCTATCCACCAAGGCTAGGACAACCAAGGTTAGGACAGATGAGAAGAATCACCTAATTTTTTTTGTCTCCACTCATTGACCACTAGGCCACACCCTTGGGTGCAAATCTAAACAAGCCTTTCAAATGAACATAAGCAAAAATTGGCAAAACCTTCAACCACAAAGAGTTGAATGAAACAAAATGAATGTTTTTCATCCTAATGCGAACATTTGTCATTCAAACAATGACATAAAATAGAAGAGGTGACGCTTTTAACAACAATGACAATGTTTAGAACGCAAAGGAACAAAACTTGATCAATATTTCCCATCATATTCATTCAACACCACTAACTATTGACTCAGATAATGATAGGACAAACTAGTGCATGATTACAAGACGAAACAACTAGTGCATGATTGCAAGACGAAACATGGAAAGAGTTTACTTTGTGTCTCACACAACTGACACAAGTTGTGTGAGGATTCTTTTTGTTTCACAAATTTGTGGACCAAAAGTGTAAGACTAGGGTCCAGTAATTTGTAAATCAAAGCCTCACACAACTTGTGTCTATTGTGTGAGGCACAAAATGAAGTTTCTATTGAACATGTCAGACTCAAACAATCAAGAGCAGAATCAAAAGGCTTGTATATCAAAAAACACCCAATTATTAATGTGATCTAACCTGCACTGTTAGAGATGGAATATGATCTATTCCACAGTGATGATCAGTGAGCAGTGACATTTCACCTACCACAGAGTTGTGAAATCTACAAGCATCTAGTTGCAAGTCGAGAGCCTGTTCAACAAGATGTACCAATCTCTTTTCTGGAACCATAACTGTTGGGGGAAGCAATCTTTGCAATTCGTCTAGTAGCTTTCTACGTGACTTTACTCTCACTATGCCTTGACCTGATATCCCAGGAAGAACCTGCTGAGAAGGTGATATAATGAAAAAGGATAGCTGATGGACTCTATCATTGTTTATGCAAAGAGGTGAGATCTCGCCCCTCAGTGTCTTCAGAGCATCCATGACTTTTTCCTTGTGCAACAATTCAAAAAACTTCTGCTCCAATATCACAAAAGATGCCAACTTTACAATTTTTTCATCCACCAGACCAATCTTTCGCAATGTGTTTAAACTTTCATCCCATTTACCATCAAGAATTTGCTGCATAAACAAATTTATGACAGAAGTGTGCAAGGGTATCCCTGACTCTTCCTCTAGAAGGGCTCGAGTCTTTTTGTAACCAAGAGAATCTAATGCCTCAGTTATAATCCGAACAAATTCAACTTTCTTGACAACTCCTTTTGTACCAACAACCTCATCGTCCCCTTGAAGAGTCAGGGGTCGAGCCATCGAGTCACCCAATGAACAACTTGCAGGATCTCTAACAAATGTCCCGTCTGAAATATCTACCAATTGACCAGAGGATACCTTCACACGTTTTGATGGTGGTTCATCATCGTCCTCAGCTCCCATGAAACAAACACCTCAGCCCATATATAACAGCAGGAGGAAGACAAAACTGAAAAGTTGGAATTGTAGGCCTAGATCCTGCAATTAATAAAAGGAGACTCTCCTATGTAACACCAGAAAAGGAAATAACATAAAACTAATAAAAATAGAAACAGAAAAAAGAGAAAGATGGCAATCCGCAGAATCCACTTTCAATGATCTTAGATTAGAAATTGAAAATGATAAGTAATGAGACAATGAGCAAAACAGAGAGTTGAAGGAAAAAACTGCAACTAACAAAAGTAAACGCTAATCCTTTTTATACGTTATTATTTTATTGATGAAAATTGTCCAGCATTGAGAAAAAGCATCGACTGATACTAATATCGCATGCGAACGTACCCAATAAAATATATGAAAGTAAAATTGCTTGGACAGATTCGCAACAAATACAGCTGCCAGTTCCAAACAGGCAAGAGCTTCTAACCATCACCTATCAACACCTTAGACAGAATATTTAGAATTACCAGATTAAATGCCATCATGAGGTGCAACCAGTAATATTGCACCTGATGCCAGACACCAATAATTGCTTATGCTACAAATTGGTTTTGCTTGCTTAAGTTGAAACTCTATACATAAAGGGCTCCACCAGAACTTCCTTTTTAACAATTATTCGAGAGAGAGGAGAGGTAGGAAGGGTCAGCCTGAATTAAAAGCTTAATGAACATACGACCTAAATAGACATCATGAATTTATACTACTAGTTATCCAACCATTGAACAGCCTGCCTAGTACATTGCTCCCGCTAAGTCCACATTAACATCAAAGGAGCATTAGCTACCGTTTTCTTTGAATAACCTATTCGGTCTTCTCAATACCAGCCTCCTGATCAAACAGCATTACCAGCTAATAATGATCCTCCCCAAAATAAGACAACTAATGCAAACAGAGAAGTTTCAATTCCTGCAAGAAGGAGATTACACAAAATACAAATGTTTTTACCAGTGTGCACGCTAACACGCAAGTTCTCCATTAATCAACACTCAAGCTACGCAATTACTGTAAATGAATCCATAAATTAAACTCTAAGATATGTCTGATCTTTGATATTTGAAATTCAATAGAAAAGAAAACACATCTTACATATGTTGCCACTATTGACTTTATAGCTCTATCCAAAATAGTTTGGCCACTAATGAGAAGAGTCTAATCCTCTTACTCATATGTGAATATGACTTAAGGCCATAAATTGGGCCACAATAAAGCTGGAGCAATCAACAGAATTTCACTCATTAGTTGCAAACATTTGCAAGATCTAACTACACAAGGTAATCATACTTTTCCAAATAACAAACAAGGTTTACCCTATTTCTCTACAGTATTATGGATCGGTCATATCAGGATCCTGGAAACAAAGTTAATTACTCCCCTAGCAAAATATGATGTAGCATGCACCCACTGAGCCCCCTCAAACCTGTTATGATCAAGAATGATAGTAGGATACACCTATAGCACAAGATAGTGATGAGTCTTAAGCCTTTTAAACTTGCTATGATCAAAGATGAACTAATTAAGGAGAATTTCACTCCAATGCAATCACATTTACAGCAAATCTAAACCAGACCTCTCACCAACAGCACAAACAGGGATCTTGATGAAAAGATCCGATCGGTACTAAAAGCATCCAATAACAAACTTAAAAGTTAGTAGATGCATCTGCTGTTAAGTAAACTTCTGCAAAAGCTAATTCAACTCAAAATGCATTTGCTGTTTACCTAGCACTAAAGTTCCAAATAGGCTAACTTTAACTTCTGCAAACAATACTCTTCTTAGTTAAATAAGCATATACTACAATTACCACCCAAAACCCAACTAGAAAAAATCAAACTTTAGATAATCCACTAACACCACTCAACAAATCCAACAAACAAAATCAAGAACAAGAATCAAACCAAACCAAGAAAACATTTCCGTAAAAGACAAGCAAAGAAAGATTACCAGAAAATCAACAAAGATTAGAGCAGAATCTGCAATACCCAGAAAGCAATTTGAAGATTCAGATCAAAATGGATACATAAACTGATTGAAAAACCAGCAAATCGTAAATGGTTTTATCCCAAATTGTATTCTTTATTCCCTTTGTTTGTCGGTAAGCTAAGACTAGTAGATTAGGTGGGTAAACAAACACTCGATTGAAAGGGGAAAAAAAGGGTATTACAAGAAAGCTAAAAAAAGGTATATGATTGATTGTTGGGAGTAAGAATCTTGTAGAGAGATTTGGGTATTTGTGTTAATGGAGAATTTGTGAATAGAGAAATGGAGGAAAGAGTTGTTTGGCATTTTACTCAACAAGGGTCCCCTTTGTAAAGGAGTATTATACTAATCTTTTTTGCGTGGATTGGAGAACCACCTCTCAAAGCTTCTAGGTGGCTTATTGTGCGTGTTAATTTGTCGATCCTGATGTGTACACAAATCTTATTTAGAAATCGAAGTTTATTTTTGATAGATTTTTTATTTAGTATATTAAAAGCTAACTTTGTAGAGAAAATATAATAGCGAAGGAGTTATACTAAAAAAAATTATGGAGAATGAGATAGTTATAAACAACAAACAAGCTGATTAGTGAAAAAAAAAACATACGTGATATTAGATTCGAAGAATAAATTAGTAGAAGAATAATAATAACATTATTAATTAAGAAACTAGACAACACTTAATTACTTACTAACATTTTATATTAAATTTTGAGTTTCATAATTTTTTATTTAGAATCATGTTTTCGATAAACAATAAATATGCTATTAAAAAACAATATACAACAAGCTTTCTTGAGTAAAACTTAAATTGTAATATTAATGGAAAGATTTCATATACCATATCATGCTTAAATATTACAGATTTACAAAGGTGTTAGTTTATCATGTATTAAAGCGTTGAAGCTTCTCTTAAACTTAAATTGTAATATTAATGGAAAGATTTCATATACCATATCATGCTTAAATATTACAGATTTACAAAGGTGTTAGTTTATCATGTATTAAAGCGTTGAAGCTTCTCTTAAACTTAAATTGTAATATTAATGGAAAGATTTCATATACCATAACATGCTTAAGTATCATAGATTTACAAAGATATTAGTTTATCATGTATTAATTAAAGCGTTGAAGCCTCTCTTTTTAAATTGATGAATTCGAATTCAAATGTTTTACCACGCTTCAAGTATTACATATTAACAAATATATTTTACTTCAGAAACAGAATTATTGAATTAAATTTAAAAGTGATGATTATTAAAGTGGTAATCATTAAAAATATGTTTTTACTTTATGAATGAGTTATTGATTTAAACTTTAAAACATGATTTAAGGACTTTAAACACAAAGAAAAGAAACATTGAATTGGTATACCTATATTAATAAGAATACGATTAAAGAATGATTAAATTAATTATGTCATCATTGATATTGTTTGGGCTTGTATTGACACCTTGCTACTCGAAAGGGAGAGTAGTCTTTGAGGGTTGAATTAATGATTTTGATAAATTGCTATTGAAATGACCTTCCTATTAGGGTTGCTATTTCGAAGGAAGAATAGTCTTTGAATGTAGTTGCCTAAATGAATTGATTTTGGAATCGTTGATTTGCCTTAAAGTTTGACATGATGAATTTTTATTTGCTCATGAGTTATTATGATGGATTAATTTGCTAGTAAGTTTCGATATTTTGATTGTTCGCCTTGAGATTATCCATGTTAAATGGAATGATTGATTTAACTTGCAGTTTCTAAGTGTCTGACACGGTTATTAAACATAATGAATGAAATCAATTATTTTATTGGTACCTATTTAAGTTTTATTGATTTCACCACCATCTCTGAAAATTTAATTATTTCATTATAAATAACTTATTCTATTTATTATTATTATTATTTTATTTTGTTACTTCTACCCTAAAACACTCGTTAAATATTCAGTATTCAAACATATCATTATTAATTTTATGATATGCTAGGTAACGAAGAATAGCAGGTAGGTATAGACAGATCTTGTGAAATAAGAGTACTTGTTGCTTTTCTTGGTGAATCTACGTTCTTGTTCGAGGGACTTCAATAAATTCTTTACTGTTTTATTAGACTTTTAAACTGCGTCTCGAATTAGTTTTTTTTTTTAATAAAGACTCCATAGATTGATATGGTGTCGTGGATACTACATAAAGTCATTATTTGATTTATTAGGAAATATTGTTATGTTAATTGTTAGATAATTAATAACATCGTTTATATTATTCTTTCTTTTTATAATTAAATTATCTTCGTTTATATGTAAGTATAACAAGATTAAGTAATAATGATGGGCCAACCATGTAAGGCTTCATATCTATAAGGTGTTTTTGATGTGGCTTTGTAGCATCAGATATTTGTTGTGTCACGATTGAAATAGTTGAACTCCCACATGAATCAAAATTGGTCTTTAAAGAGAGACGCACCTTTCGTCATCCTCATCTCAACCAGTTTTCCGACATTTTCATAGTGTGACTTAGTAGCTTAATACCTTTATAGTTATTATTACTCTGAATATCACTCTTGTTCTTGTAAACTAAAATCATAGTACTCCACCTCCATTCCTCCGTTATTTTAATCGTCCTAAATATGACATCAAACAACTCAATCCACTTCATGTTTATTTCTCGTGGATTCTTCCAAAAGTTCACCGAGATCTCGACTAGCTTGGTCTCTCTTCTTCTCCTCGTCTTACAAATAACCCTCTTAACCTCCACAACTTTTATGCATCTACAATACCCAAATCTATATGCCTCTCAAACTACTCTAAGGCCTCATTTGTTTGCACTTAATGGAGGTCTGAATCTGAATGATTCAGAGTCAGCCCATTAAGTCCATTTGTTTCTTTTTTTCAAAACGTCTCTTAATGGACCTGAAAAGGTCTGAACGGATCAGATTTGCAGGAGAGTCTTAACACCATTCAGACTTATTTAATAATTTATAAAATAATATTGTATCGGCTCTCTCCGTCTTTGCGTGACTTTTTCTCGCACAACTACAAACTGTGTTCCTCTCTTTTCTCAATCAAACACCAATTTTTTCCTCTTGAACTAGTAAGTTTTCATAATCTTTACAAGTATTTTTTTATATTAATAATTTTCTTAGGGTGTATTGATGTTTGTCAAGAACACTTGTTGCAATAATATTTTTTAGTGTATTGATGTTCATCAAGGTTTTTGATTGAAAAAAAAAACTATTAATAATTAAAAATAATAACTATGTATACATATTTGAGGTCTCTTATTAGAATTTTGTCTTAGGCTAATAATTTTATTGAGACTCTTTGATCATCAACCCTGCTTGGTAGATAACACTAATATATTATTGTTGGTAAATTAGTTAGTGACAAAAATAATGAAGCTCCTAATAATTCTCAATCCCAATCTTCAGTTTCAGCTGGAAAAAAATGTTTTGGGGAAGAAAAAAACTTATTCATATGAATTGGAAATTGATGAGAAGATGATTACTGCTCTGGAGTTATTGATTAAAAAAAAATTGTGCACCTACAGTTGAAGAATAAATGGAAAATTAGATAGACTTGGATGGAAAGAGTCATTATACAATACATGTGTTAGTATATTTTGTGAAAGTGTCCGCTACAAAAAAGAAATATTGACGTTAGAGGTTCACAAGTTAGAGAATTGGATGAAGGTTATAGGAAAAAAATAAGATTTCTTTAGTTTTTTCTAATTAACCAAAATATATGTTAGGCGTTGATAATGTGATGCCTTATTTATTATTTTTCGACTAGTATCTATCATACTTATTGAACTTTTGTTATTATATTGTGCCTATAAAATATTTTTTATTCGTGAGTTTTTATATGTTATGCTTGATGATTATGATTTTTTTTCTTATCAAAAAGTACTATTTTTTGTTGAAATGAATTTTTTATAACATGATATTAATATAATGTTTGATTTCATATGCACATTCAGATATTGAAAACAAACAATAATCATACAGTGTTAAGATTCAAATGTGTATTCAAATCTAGATGCCTAGCTCTTAATGCAAACCTTAATATTCAAATTTATGGTCTTAATCTTAATGAAAACAAATGAGGCTTAACTCTCCTAGCACGATATTCATGTTCCTCTTTTCATTCAGACTTCTAACTATTCCTTGGAGGCTGGAGCTACCATTCCACTGAAAATCTTGAACAAGGGGCAATATAGTTTGTAGCTCTCTAACCTATGAATTCTGTAATATAAATTTCCTTTTCACCCCCCATCCTTCCTCCTCTTCTTTTTCAGATCAAGCTTTAAGAAAAAAACAGACAGCAGTATGAAATAACAACTTCAACTGGAGCATACTGTTTCTTCGACAGATACAGAAATATAGAGCATCAAACAGCTTATGTATTTTTGCCACATAGTGAAAGATTACGAATTCTTGTTCACCAAACAAAAACTCGAAGTTATGCCTTAAAAGATTACAGGGTTTAACATGAACAGTATATCGCACTCTTCCATCATAGCATCACAAGGCCATGTGGTAGAATGTCAACTTCTGTTAATATAAGCTCAAAAATGTCTTATTCAGATAAACAGAAAGTGTAGAATGCAGTCATTATCGCTTTCCCCTTGCGCCAAAACTTCAACCCTAAGGTCTATGAGATATCTAGTTGTCAACAACCTCGATCAAGGTTGGCTCGTAATCGCTAGGTGCCTCAAATCCGTGCAGATTCATAAAGGTTGCAGCCACATTTGCAAGTCCACCGGTGGGGAGATCTGTGCGGAATCTCACACCAGGTAAGAGTCCAGGACCACCAATTGCAATAGGAACCTATAGAAGAAAAACAAGAATTATCGATTCAGAAATCATTCGACGAACCAAACCAGCATAGGATAGCATTCATAACCATCAACTCTCCAAACAAAGTCAGGCTAGTACTTTTGATTATGTTAAAAGTATAACTGATGGATAAAAGCTCTAAGAACATGCTCATATGTTTACAAGTTGAGCAAGAGACTAAGCACGTCCAACAAAGCATCTACATCACTTACAAAAGACTGACTTGCACCAAAAAGATATCAAAAGAAAAGACCTATGTTTAAGGCTAAGTACGTCTTCCTTTTTTCCTTCAAAAATTCGATGATACCTTTTCTAACCAAACACTCCACCAAATAACAGCTGGTATAGTGTTCAAATGTTCTCAGATTAGTAGTTGAAGTTCTCATGAATGAACATAATCCTCAAATTTCCCAACCACAAGTACCCTACTCCTTTCCATCCCTGTACGGATTCTGACGTCTCTTTTCTCCCTATAGGTTTCTGAAGTACCTAGAACTGATGTACCCAGTCAGGATAAACTAAATAGGTGTTCTTAAAAAACTGCTGGAAGAACTGAATAATGCATGATTTTCTAGTTTTCTACATCTAAGAATGGTGGCAACGAACTAGTAATATAAATTTTAGGTCTGCATTGCTAAAATTGAATGAATTACTTACAGGCTCGAGAGTGTGAGAAGTGAGAATCTGAATGTTTCCATTCTTGTCAAGTAATGGCTCGCCCTTCTTGTTTCTCTTGACCATATCCTCAGCATTTCCATGGTCAGCAGTAACTAGAAATATTCCACCCACTTGTTCAATAGCTTCAAGGATCATCTGCAAGAAAGATGAGTCACAACCATTAGTGACGTCAATGACAGCCATCTTGATAAAATATGCTGGCATGAAGATGTCATCACTTAGCCTGAAAACTATCACCCACTACACAGATATCTGAAGTACCTTCAGAAATTATGTCAAGGATTGAATCTTAAGAGATGTAGTGAATGCAACTTAGAGTTTCAGTAGAGCCTCAATTTGACCCAAAAAAATTACTGCACATGACCAGAAATGCATGCTTCAGCCTCAAGTTCAAGAACTTCAAACCCATATTGGTTCTATGCTCCAGTGATCAAGGCATGAAGTATCTTGGTAAAATAGAAAAGCATATTGATAAAAAAGAAAAGCATCATGGAAATCAATTCATCCAAATCTTGCAGCTCAACCAAAAACAAGTGGCACGGCCTCTAAAACTTATGACACTCGGAACAATTGATCCAAGGAAGCACTATTACCTTGACGCCGTCATCAGCAGCCTTGCAAGCTTCAATTGTTGCTTTAATGTCACCAGTATGCCCCACCATATCACTATTAGGTATGTTCACCCGTACCTAATAAAATAATTCAGAAACCAGGGTAAGCTTGTTATTTAAAAAGTCTTCTGGAAACATAAAACACTCACAAAGCAACATCATATATTACCTGGTCAAATTTGTGGCTAAGGATGGCATCCCTAGTCCTTTCAGCAATCTCCAGTGCCTTCATTTTTGGCTTAACATTAAATGTAATCCCACTGTCACTTGGAATTTCCACATACTCTTCCAATTTCTCGTCAAAATACCCAGAACGGTTTCCATTCCAAAAGAAGGTGACATGACCAAATTTAACAGTCTCACTGTTGAAACAAGTATCGAAGTTGTTAATACTCGTTCAAAGAAAGTTCAAACTCTTATATATTAGAGGTTTCTTCTTGCAGTATATTTTATTATTTAGAATGGCATATTTATCTTCCGATAACCTCTTAATTCACTATTTTAATTAATTTTTTGAATACTAGAGGCTGGTTGACTTCCAGACTTTACAATGTTAATAAATATAGCAGAAGCCTCTACAATAAAATCAGACATTTTGAGTAATAAGCAATTTCTTCAGCAAGGTATACCAAACAAAGGCACCAGAAGAGATATCACATCAACTCACCTGCAAGCAAAAGTCCTAACACCATTGCGCACTAGATACTCCCCAGATGTCCGGTCAATCTCTGGAGGAGAAACAAGGTATTTGTTTGGAAGCTTCAATTCACCATCATATTGGAGCATACCAGCATAATGGATTTTAGGGACTCGTACACGATCAAATTTGTCAAAATCTTCGTATTCAAGGGCCTTTGCAAGCATGACCATACGATCTGCTCTGAAGTTGAAAGTCACAACAGCATCACCATCCAAAATAGGCCCAACAGGCTTTCCATTATCATCAACAATCACAAAAGGGGCCAAGTACTGATCAGTGGCATTGGGTTCCTGCCTCAACTTCTTAATTGCCTCAACGGGATCCTTGAAGTGGTGTGGAGCCTCACCAAGAATTTGTGCATCCCAACCTCTTTTTACGACATCCCAGTCATTCTGCATTAAAGGAATGACTCACAATTAACCATAGGTCATGAAGAATGAAATCCCATATAGTTTGTTTTAAAGCAAAGAAATTGGTATAACTAATTAACAACATTTGTGAGGGAAGGATAATACTAGATACTACAAGCCTGAAGCATCAGGTCAACTTGATCATATTGATCTGCTCAAAGTAGAAAGAAGTAACCGAAGAAAAAAAAACTCCGAAAGAATCAGAAGAACTGTTTATTTCAAAAACAACAGAACACATCTATGTTGAGGTAGTATGTAGTATGGTGGCGCCCCAAAAGTATTTGCATCTTGGAACTCTACTTTTTTCCATTTTGATAAGCAACTATGTGTTTACGGTGTCTGTCAAGAATATTATTATGTAAAAAAGTGTAATTGAGGATGATACTGTATATATCACTTAGATCAGTTAGGAAGATTGTTAGTATATTAGAGGATCCTATGATGTTAGCTCTGATTATATCCTATTTTAGGACGTTCCTATACACCACTATCTAAACTAAGAGAGCTTCATGTTGTTTAGTCCAAGGCGTACCGCGTGTTTAAATGTCCCACATCAGGTGCGGCAATGGGTTGTAGTCTCTATAGTTGGATTTTACCTTACTTCATGAGCTAGGTTTTTTTTTTTTTGGATCTACGTCATGAGCTAGCTTTTGAAACTGAGTTATCCCCAATTTTCTTTGGGAGACAACAGCTGGTAACAGACATGAAATGTTGATTTTGGAAAGTACAACAACAAACAACAAAGCTAAGATTGGAATGTGAGGAGTAGAATTACTTCTTGAGCAAACGAATTACGACAGCAGACAGCATCAACAAAAACTTATTCTGATTATCTTATTCCACATCAAAGACATACCCAGCCAAGTCAAAGAAAATATAACTAGACAAAATTCTATCAAGCTAATTTTAACCAAACAAGTCAATGGATTAATGAAATGAAGGTTGCTCTATGCTTTATGTGGGGCATTAGAAGTTTCAAACAGTATTAGGTGCAGGAGCCAACATTATTGAAAACAAAATCTAACATGGTGCATATCTAAAAGCCACAAATTTACCTCATAACGATCCATGGTAACATACATGCGACCTCCACCAGATGCAACCCGGGCATCAACACCTTGTTCACGTAATTTTGCTAGATCATTCTCGAGGGTCTCCATGAAGCCCACACTAGAACCATCCAGAACATCACGTCCATCGGTGAGGGCATGGACACAAATTCTTTTGGCACCGCGCTCAGCAGCACCTTTCAGCAACAACTGCAACCAAAAGCAAGATTACATGTTGCATATCTTTTGGCATTAGAAAATTTGATTAATTAAATTCAAGGGAAAACAGAACTTTTTATTGATTTTCGAAATGAGTGACAACATTAGAGATCTGCAATACGTAATCAATAATGACACTATTTGTTTAAAAACTGGCAGGCGTACCAGCAATTGGTCAAGCCTGGAGTGGACACCCCCATCACTCACGAGACCAATAAGGTGCAGAGTTCCTTTCTCAAAACATTCTTGAACGTATTTGAAACCTTCTCCATCATAGATTTTCCCAGAGGCAAGGGCTAGGTCAACAAGCTTTGCACTGCAAGGAAACACATTAGAGACAATAATAAGCAACTATCTACACTTTTGGACAAAAAAAACACAAACCCGTGTTAAAATAGCTTCCCTAACCCAGACATTGCATAAAATCATCTGGAATCAGGCAAATAAAAAAAGAGGTTGTCGAGTACGATTGGTGCTAGAACTAGGAAGTCTAAAAAAAATATTCTATTTGCACTCTGATGTGGGAGTAGTCCAGAGGTACAGCAACAGTGGAGCCAATAAAGGAGTGAAAACAATTAAGGATCTATATTTGTTTCCTAATATATTGATTGGAAGTGTGAACATAGTAACTTGGTTGCATTTATTATACTACACTAAAACATTAAACAGCCCATTTTCCAACAAACTTAACAGATAAGAATCCAAAATAACATTTCAAATTCAACAACTACAAGATCTCTTAAAAAAATGTCCAGCAAAACATGATTTTTTTTTCAAAAGACAAACAAAAGATTATAAGAAAAGAGCTCATACCCTTGAGCAAAGATCCTTCCAGCACCAAGAGCATTGTGACCAACTTCACTGTTACCCATATCATCCTCTGTGGGAAGCCCCACAGCATTTCCATGTGCCTTAATCAATCTCCAATGTTCAGGAGCACCCTATAATTAATTTTAACAAAGACCCAGATAAATAAACAAGTCATAAATCCATAAAGCAAGAATCTTTAACAAAAAAGAAGGAAATCCAATTCAATAGACCTGCTTGAGGGAGTCCATAACAGGAGTTTCAGCAACAGAGATAGCGTTATACTCATTAGGTTTAGCCTCACCCCAACCATCCAAAACAATAACAGCAACAGTCTTTCCCTTAGGAAGCTTAGGATGGTCCTTCAATTTCCATGCATCTCCTGAACTACCCATATCTCAGATCTTAAAAATTCTTCACACAAAAACAACAAAAAATTAGTAAATCAATCAGATCTACACAACAAAAACTTCATCAATTTAGAGAAAACAGAGAGAAGAACTACCTTAAGCGGTATAGAAGAGAAGAGAGAGCAAAAAGGTGTGTAGTGGAGAAAACAATGGAGGAGTGAAGGAGGGGTCTTTATGGGATTGTTGGGCTGAAATACCGGAGGCCTACACTTGTTGATATTCAAAGAAAATCAAGAATATTATAGAAATTGAAAAAAAAAATGGGGAAAAGTGAGATGTGTTAGGTATTTCATGTCAGCTTGCACGTGAGAATCTAAAGATGCATGACTTGTGCACCAATATAATATAAATGTCATTTGGTAGCTGATTTAGACGTGAGTTATATGGCATGTATCATGTATGTATTGGGTTGGTGTATATATCAGGTACGGATAAGTTTTACTCTTATATAAGTATTAAATTTTTTTATTGGAAGATAAGTTAATTGTGTATAAGATTAATTTGATGTTTGATTTTCTACTTAATAACTTACCTAATTAATGTATATAAGTTATGAGGGAATCTATTAGTATTATTCTATGGGGATAGAAGATAGAATAACTAATACACGTATAACTAATAATATATGAATAACTAGATCCTTTTTTTTCTTTTTTTTTATTTTTGTAAAAAAAAATAGTAAATGAATGACTAAATTCTACATAAAATAATACATAAATTTCATCATATAACTAATTCATCTATTGCTAATACATGTGTAGTTCTAACTAGCTACCAAACAATCTTATAGAATATGAGAGTCAAACTAACTAATGTTCGATGTAAATTTGAATATAAAACCTTTTTTAAAAATAATTTTTTTGTATTAAAAGACTACATGAAAATACTACAAATAATAGTAATTAATCGTTTAAAATACTATGATCTTAAAAAAATATTTTTTAATTATTCGAAAATAAGACAAATAAATTGAAATATCGAAGTTGTTAAAACTTTTACGTAAGTTTAAAGAAAGAAAAGAATATTCCGGGCGAAGAAAGAAAAATTAAAAACGGAAGAAAAGAAAAGGTTAAGAGGAGAATAGTGAGGCATCACTTAATAAAAATAATTATTAAAAACTGAATTATTGGTTTAAGTCAAAGGGGAAAAGGATTTTCTTTGATAAAAAAATAATTAGGCGTGAATAGTGATGAATTATGTTGTTTTTTTAGAAAATAATTAAATAAAAAAATATTATTGATTGTTGTTTTGTTTTTCTGTTTTTTTATTAATAAAATAAAATAAAGGAAGGGATATAATATGCCAAATTAGTTATGCTTAAAGTGATGTTTTGAGGCGGGCTTGGCTCACCTTCGGGCCGTGGCGTGGTCCAATTAGCTTCCTTGGGCCTTCCTTCGGGTCTGGATTATTTTCTCAAGGTAATGGACATATAACCCAATCAAGATCATTATTTCAAGAGTAACTTACAAAAATAACTATATTTATAGGGTTAATGAAGTTCAATAGCTATAAATATGTTATTTACTAAAAATGACTACACTTTATGTCCACTTCTAGCTGCATGTTTGTATTAATTTTTTATTATTATTATTTATAGAGTGATCTTTCAATGCACTAAATAAGGTATGATATGTTACCATAACTGCCAACCTTTTATTATGTTCCTAAATCACTCAAATTTCCATTATTAAATTACCAACTAATAATTACATATAATATTGTATGCATATCCCGATTCATTCACATAATACAATAAGTTGTATTTATATTCCTAAATACAATATATTCACTAAATATTAATTATAGAGGTATTCATAAAATTTTGAATATAAAAGAGTATTCATATCTTTTTCTCGCTGTATTTTTGCATATTTTTTTATTTTTTTAATTTATACACTAATACAGTTGTAATTACAATAACTAAATAAGAACAATGTATTACTTGTACAATTAGCATATGAATACTTTGAATTTAAATTGGTGTTTCTATTTATAAAACTTAAAGTATTAATATATCAAGAATACAAGTATTTATAAAAAAACTTAATGTATTAATACATCAAAACAAGGTAAAGTAGTACAATTTTAGCATATGAATACAACAATTTGAAAAATGGATACACTATAGTTAAACCAAAAATGAATACACCAATATAATATACATATGAATACACTGTTCTTAAATAAGAAAATGGAAAAACAATAGAATGTGTAGGTATCAAAGTGTGTAAGTATTCGGCTATATAAAAAATTGAAAAAGCCAACAAAACGTCAATCTCTTTTTGGTCAAATTTTTCCTATAATACTTGAGGCTTGGTGTTAAACTTAGGTATTTATTTATAAAAATATAGTATTGATGTATCCAACTATACTTGTATTGCCTAATCAAATTGGATAGATTACTTATGTATCCAGATATACTTGTATTCACAAATTGCCATTTCAATTTGTGTTAATATTACAATACAATTATCTATGTATATAAGTATTATACTCTATAGAAATTTCACAAACAACAAAATTCTCTCTCTACGAGAGTAACAATGATAACCTAACGACTCCACTGAACTGCGGGTATCCCCCACGCTCCATCTCATAGACCGCCGGGGGATCTCTCATCGGTGCGCCGGGAAAAGGAAATGGCTCCAGCAGTAGAGGTGACACTCTTCGCAAGGAGATATGCAATTTCGCCATGGAAAGAAAAGTATAAAAGCAATATAATTTTCATGAAAAAGCAATTTCAATCAAAACTCTATAAAAATAGATGTATATAAATAAAGTTTTCATAAAAACGAGGAAAAAATCAGTTAGAAAATACCTAATGAATTCAAATCACAAAAATCGCTCCTAGAATCATACAAAAAAATCTTGAATTGGAAGGAATTTGGGGCGAAAAAATACAAAAAATCTGTGATATAGGGATATTGATGAAATACAAGGTATTGATGAGGACATAATTAATTATGAGTGTAATAATAACTTTCCTATTTAATATTTATTTATGTTAAATATATAAAAAAAAAATGATTATTGGTATATAATTAAATTTGCTATTTATTGTATAGTTATATCCATATAACATAAAAAATATAAACTATAGCTATTTATTTTAAATGTATATTGATGTTTGTCATATTCTATAGTTTTTCCTTATTTCAAGTATAATCAAAGCAGCAGTGTACATAACCGAGTTGGTTCGAGTTTTTCAAATATCAAATCAAATTATTTGTGTCAAAATTTTAAATTTATAAATCAAACCAAATTAATAACACTCGAACTTTTTGGGGTTTTCAACCTCAAGTTTTTTCGAATTGGTTCAGGTTTTTCAAATACAAACCAAGCCATTTGTGTCGAATTTTTAAATTTTTAAACCAAACTAATAAACCTCGGATTTTTTCATTTTTTAAAATTTTTCTAGTAAAGCATTTATATAAACATATAATTAAATTGTTCTCCAAATATTTCTTTGACCATCCACATTATAGATTAATTATCGAGTTTTTTTTATTTTTCAAATGATTTAAATTAATTTGTTTTATGAAATTCAAAATACTTTAAAGTTATTTTTATGTAATTTTGTCACATTTGGAATCTTAAAATAATATATATATATTTTTTATTTAGTTAATATTAAGAAGTTTATTAATTAATTTATATTAATTCATCTTATTCGACTCAATTCAGCTAAGTTTGCAATCGAATTGGACATTTTCCTAAATTGCAAAATTAACCAATTCTATTTTAGCTGAATTTTGAGACAAAAAACAGGCCTAGAGCAACTCATTACTTCCACTAGCCCAGCCCAATTCTAACAGTACCAACCGACCCAGCCCACCATTTTCAGCCAAAGCCGACGTGAACATTCCCCAAAGTTCATCAGCAAAAGCCAGCGTGAACATTTCCCAACGTTCATCAGCGTCAAAATTCACAACAATTCGAACATTGTGAATTTTCCCATCCCAACGGTCCATTTCCCCCCAAATTTGACCTATATAAACCTCCTTACTCTCATCGTTCAAAGGGTTTGAAAAAAATAGAAATTAGAGTTGGAAAATAGAGGAAAAGGTTAGGATATAGGCAAAAATACACAAATCATTCTAATAGAGAGGTCGTTTTTCTTTTGTTCGAGCCTTTGACACTCCTGCTTTGTTCCTGTGTCATCATGGAAAGTTCTCGCTCATCTCCTAGTCTTGGATCGCTGATAAGAGGTATATTTTTCTTTACTTTTTCGCTTTTTTCTATTTGTTTTGAACCAAGAATGTTAGGAGTTGTTGTATGTAAAATGGTGAATTGGTTTCATGGCTTTGATGTAGCCTAATTGTTCTGAAAGCTAGCTAAATCTCGAAATGGTCTAATGTTTGTTTGGTTGTGATCTTGAGTGCATTGGTTGTACAATTTGTTTCTTCATTGTTTGTTTGTAATCTTGGTTGTTTTCTCTTTCGTTGTTATAGATTCTCATCTATGTTAGCTTAATCTCGTAGGGTGATTTTTGTTCTCGCATAACTTGAATGCTATCCATGCTTATTTTGGCTTTAACTCATCATATCTTGTTCTTGACTTATTAAAGTTTGCCTTTAAATTGATTTATAACCTTGCTGCCAGGGTCATAACTGTACACCTTAACCTTTTCGTTGTGGCAATATAATGGTAAATTAAGTAATATAATGATAAAAGCTAAAATTGAGATTGGTAGATATTATCTCTCTCTATATATATATATAATAGGAGAGGTGGTAGCGCCTACGTGTCAGCACCACAAAAAACAGATTTTTTTAAATAATTAAAAATTAATTACAAACATAAAAGGGAAAAAAACTGAAAACACGGTTGAGTTCAAATTTTTATTTTTAAAAAATGTATAACTTCCCACATTTTCTAAAAAGATAAAAATATATATTACGGATAAATTCCAACTTTTACCACTTGAAAATTTTAAAGAATTTAATTTAAATTTATCATTATTTTTTTGATGATATTTTAAATGAACATTTAATATATAATAATTATAGGAGAGAATATAATAATAATACTAATAATACTAATAATAATAATAATAATAATAATAATAATCATCTATATATATATATATATATTAATTAAAAAAAATAATAATATGATAATAACAATAACAATAATAACAACAACAACAACAATAATAATAATAATATTATTTATTATCAAATTAACTAAATTAATTTAAAATCTAGAAATAAAAAATAAAAATTACAAATAGAGCCATCAATATGGGCTAGGCCCGTTGGGTCGGCCTGGCCTAACCCGTGATTTGATAGGGTTGGGCTACAGTCTTTGGAGCTCATTTAAGAAAAGGGTTTTTTAACCCGGCCTAAATAAGCATGTTGATTTGTGGGGCTTGAGAAATATGGATAGGGCCTGCCCGTGGGCCAAATAAAAATTAATTAAAAAATAAAAATAAAATAGAGTATTAAAAATCACAGGAGTCTACACTCAAAATCTGTTTAAAGTTTGAAATATTACAATTTAAATACAAATTATGTTTATAAAATATGTACTACATAAAATAAAGTTCTAAAATTTCTAGGGAATCATTACATAGGCCATAGCCTATGAAATATTATCATAGTTTTTGTGTTTTATTATGAACTTTGAAAAATAATTAGGTTAATATTTCTATTTAGCTATTTATGTTTTTACTTGAAATCAAACTTAATAAATATTATATAAATAATTTTATTGTGTATTTGATTAACAAGTAGTAACACTAGTCGATATTTATGATAATATTTTAAATTATAATTCAATTTAAAAAATTATAAAAAATATATTTTTAAGAAAAGAGGGTTGGCCCGGCAAAGCCCGTTGCCCACGCACGTGTGGGCTGGGCAGATCATTTTCTTGCTCACATAAAAAATGGGCTAGCCTGGCCTGACCCGTCAAATTGCAAAACATGTATGGATGGGCCAGCCCATATTGACATTTCTAATTACAAACATAAAAGGAAAAAAAATGAAAACACGGTTGAGTTCAAACTTTTATTTTTAAAAAATTTATAACTACCCACGCTTATGGACAAAATCCAACTTTTACCATTTGAAAATTTTAAAGAATTAAATTTTAAAAATAAATAAATTAATAATAAATAAATAAAGTAAAAACTGATTGTAAAAAGATTAGTAACTAAAACAGAAAAAAAAATGTAAGGGAATTGGGGTAGTTTTTTTTTTTAATTTATTAAATTCTATCATGATTGTCAGTAAAATAATTTTCCACAGTTAATATTTTTTAAGTTTGAAAATCTGAAACCGTAAATAACTGTTGCCATATTTAAATGTACTTAATTATCTTAACCATCTTCTAACCAATCATTCATTGAATAGCCGCTTTCAATTTCCTTCAATGTTTTCTCATACAATTTCAATGACACCAAAGGCATAGAAGAGTCCGCGGAAAGGTTGTTTGCCTATATTATGCATAAGAAAGGATTATAAATGCAGTGCCTTTCAAAATGCAATGAAACTCGAAGGCTTGTGTTGCACAACTCATTTTTGCTTGAATTGATTCCACGAGATGAGAAGGTACTGTGCAATTATACTCTTTCATAATTATGTCAACATATATAAAAGTATTTTACCTTATAATCATTGTGTAACTCTTTTTCTTTCTATTTTGTAATTGCATAATGGGTGATATGCTTTACTTAATTACTTTGTTTATAATTAATAAATAGTTTGCTTAGCAGATGTTTGAAGTTAATGTCGTCTGTATACTATAAAAGTATGTTATTTTGTGAAAATGAGAATTTTGAAGTTAAAAGAGCTCCTAAAAATAGAAATGTATATACTTAGTAAATAATAATTCTATCTAAAGGTATCTAAAACAAAAGAAAAAGAAACTGAAAATGTACAATATAATATTATAAATATTGTATTAATAATAGATAGATATGTACATGAATTAATATGATGCTTTTTTAAATAACTATTTTGTCACCCAACACTCAGCGGAACAAGAAATTAAAGATAGAGAGTCATAATTAGTGCTTCCATGTTTTCTCATTCAATTTCAATGACACCAAAGGCATAGAAGAGTCCACGGAAAGATTGTTTGCCTACATTACGCATAAGGAAGGGCTATAAATGCAGTGCCTTTCATAATGCAATGAAACTCGAAGGCTTGTGTTGCACAACTCATTCTTGTTTGAATTGATTCTATGAGATGAGAAGGTACTGTGCAATTATACTCTTTCATAATTATGTCAACATATATAAAAGTATTTTACCTTATAACCATTGTGTAACTCTTTTTCTTTCTGTTTTGTGATTGCATAATGGATGATATGCTTTACTTAATAATATTATAAATATTGTATTAATAATAGATAGATATGTACATGAATTAACATGATACTTTTTCAAATAACTATTTTGTCACCTAACACTCAGCGGAACAAGAAATTAAAGATAGAGAGTCATAATTAGTGCTTTTTCTCACAACTATTTTATCGATTGAAAGCTTACTACGTTTACACTCAAGTTGTTGGAATCTGTTTTTCTAAACAAAAATAAATAAAAACTTTTATTCCGTTTTTTGATTACTTTTTTTGTGTCTCTGTTATTCTTAATATAGATTTTTGTATTGTTAAAAATTATTATTTTCTCCTCAGTTTTTACATATCCTTTTTGCGCATAAAAAATATGACAAATAATTTAAAGAATCAATATCAGAAAGTTATTCCAGTTGTAATTTAAAGAACATATTGTAAATACATACATGAGTACTTTATAAGTATTAATTCGATTAAAATATGAAGTAATTAAATAATTTTAAAAAAATAAATTTAAATTTAAATAAAAAAACTCAAATAATTTGCATAAATTTAAATTTTAAAAAATGAATTAGTTTTTAAAAAATATAAAATATTCACAAGTGACTCTCTATTGCATATGTCATTAATAGAGCTGTCAAAAAGGGTTGGCCCAGCCCCACTCGGCCCAAGTCTCGCGGGCCAAGGAATTCGAAGGGCTAGGGCGGGCTGGCCCTTCATTTGGTAGGGCCTGAAAATGCTCAATCCAACCCAACCCTAGAAGGGTCGAGGGCTGGGGAGGGCTAGCCCTTCTTTTTATTTTTTTTCTTTTCAAACTTGTAATTCTATAACATCAAGAAAATGAAAAGATTTTCAAATCAAATATGGCAAACAATGGTGTTGTTTCAATAACAGTAGCAAAAATTTAATGTAATTAGCATGTATCGAACATACTAGATATGCGAGTGCGATAAGAGAGTGACAAGCAAGATGGGAGGGAGGCAAAGGCGCGAGATTTGTATATGTATCCTAGATACATACGAATCTACTTTGATAGAGTGTATCTAGAACAAATTAACCTAATTTTGAGTCCATATACTTCGAGATACATGTATCTGGGTATGAATATTCATAATATTACAACATAGCGTGTATTAAAATTATTAGATTATATACTAGTGAGATTATTGTAAATTACTCTTGAATAAAAAGTTTTGGCCCATGGGCAGACTCCGGCCCATCCCCGATCAAGCCTCAAGGGCCAAGGGCTTATATGGACCAAGTTTATAAGCCATAATTTTAAATGGGCTTGAAAAATCTTATCTCAATAATGGGTAGGATTGGGCCGGCCCCATGGGCTAAGCCCATTTTGACGGCTCTAGTCATTAAGATCGTTAATTAGAGTATTTCTTTTTTATTTGTGTGATAGAATAATGCTATTCACACGTGATTCTCTATTTCACCCACATTGACAATTTTTTAAAAAATATAATGGCAGTCATACACTTTTTCACTTTTTTGAAAATAATCCATACTTATTCCTAAAAAATATAGAACTTCCTTTTAATAGTAATAATAATTAGTAATTAGTAGCCTTTTCTTCATTTGTATTTGTATTTATGTAACTTATTTGATAATTATATTATAATCATGGTATGATTTAGCAAATAAATTGTGTTGATATAATATCATTATGAAAAATATTATTTTAAAATAAAATTAATAAAATAACCTTATCAATTTTTATCATAATAAAGTACTAGAAAAAAATATTATGTTTATATAGATTGCCATATTTTGCGGGGTATTCTCTAATGTGTTTGAGAAAATGTGTGTACTTATAATTAGGGATAAGGGGATAATAGACAAAACAGTTACAGTGACTATTTTTTTAAAGAGCAGTTTTATAGTTTTTTTCTCTATTTTAATTTTTAAAAAAACTATAGTTTGTTTTAAACTAAATTTCAAGAAAAACGTTTTTATAACTGTTTTGTTGAGATAATTAAGGCAAAATAGTAGTTTATATATATATATATATATATGACCGTCAATGTTTTATATTTTAAAAGCCTAATATTTTTAAATTCAAATGGAATAATTAAAGTAAAAAAGCTGAGAATCTTTTATTATTTTTAAATGTCACTTTTTTTTTGTTTATATACAATTTATAAAATTATTTTAGGCTTAATAATGGGTTTTTCAAGTTAGTAATAATTGTTAAATTTTATTTTTAATTTTAAATGCCTATTTTCATTTAGTTTATTACAGAGAGACACATGTAATCAACTAAGTTAAGTAATGACAAATGTCAACATACAAAAAGACATATTTAATATTCTAAAATTGCATTACATGTCAAAATCATATATATTTTTTCTAAACATTAGATACTAAAAAAATGAATTTATTAAATATAATAAGTGGGAATATCTACTACTTAACACATGACAAGTGTTGGATGATATGTGCTTAGATAGTGTTGTACATTCTTCTTTTATGGTTGTACCTTTAAAATTTATATTATTGGACAATTTAACACCATTAATTACCTACTACTTTATTAGCCGAAAAGTTTGACCTCATTTGGGCCCATTTATTATTTATATGTTTTCAATTTTCAATATATGTTGTCTATCTAATTCTTTTTTTCAACCTTTTATTTTAAACTTCTTGAAATTTAATTACCTATTTATTACTCTCTCTATGCACTTTTAATTGTTATGATTTCCTTTTTAGAGTCAAACTATAAGAATTTTAACTAATATTTTACAATGTGTTTTTTCATCATATTCATAGGCAAAAA